>NC_086357.1:1869351-2088263 GCF_036324505.1 Eleginops maclovinus | reverse complement strand
AAGTGACGTCATTTCAACACTTTTCGATTCGTACCCACACACTTGAATTCGTGTCCACAGGAAAGATTCGTCGTAGAAATTAGAGTTCGTAGTCGTAGCTTTTAGATTCATACTCGCATAAAAACAATCCTAACCCTAATTTTGGGTACAACAATTTAATTGACATACAAATGTTTAACATTACGAATACGAATGGCTACAATCATACACACATCTTTTTGACAGCGATCTTACTCCATAAGGAGGGGCTAGCTCACGTGTTTGTGTGACGTGGCACTAGACGGTGGCCATTACAAGTAGTTGCGTGAAGGTTTCGGCGTGTTGTGTTGTGTTAGTGTGCGTAAATGACGGTGAGTGTTGTCCACAGAACTGTTTGTTATGTTGTTCCTTAATAATTATTATTAAGGTGTTAAACTAAAGTTCATGTGGATGAATGTTTGTGAGGTTACATGTGAGATGTTTAGTGTTTACCGCTAAGTTTTAGACGTATTGTTTCGCTAACCCGATTACCGGAAGTAGCATGTCTGTGGCGTGTCAGAATAAGAGCATCGGCTGCCTCTATGTTTATTGTTTAAGTATGTATAGTTAATTTTATATTCATGTTTTGTGTTCATTTCTCTTGTAGGAAGACCACACATACACATCAGGCTTGGAATTTCATCATTTTAGGGGCAAGGCACTTTGGTGTCACACATTTTTTTAGGACACAAAGGCCATTGAGGGAAGAAATAGGATTTGGAGCTTACAAATAAATAACTTCACTTTCTGATAAGAAAAACACACATTCAAACATTATATCATATAGGCCTATGCCTCCTTTGATGGATGGAAATTGAAATACTCTACTTTGAATAATTAGTGTTTGGTATGTTTTCTATCTACTACTTCTCCCATTCAAAAATCCAAATCAAATCAAAAATTCTATTAATATGTAACAAATATATTTAATTTCAGAGCAGAAGAAACAGCCTTCAAGGGTCAAACTCTGTACATAAATCATTCAGCAGTGCACAGTGAAGTTCAAACATGCAACTGTATGAACAAGCAATACTTTGACATGCAAATGTGTGTGTGTGTGTGTGTGTGTGTGTGTGTGTGTGTGTGTGTGTGTGAGAGAGAGTCTCTTTAATCTGACTCATCACTTGAGGATGGACATAGGGAGGTAAGTGGAGTAGGGCTAGCTTCCTGTGGGTCAGGGTTGAAGTTCAGTCTTGGCCCATATGGTTGAATTTTTGGTCTCTTTCTCAAGAGGCCAGCTGCCCACCATCTTGCCACTGCCTCCTCGCTCTCGTATGCAACAGGGTCACAGCCCTGGGATTTGATTAAAAGGAGATCCTCGATGGTCGGAGTCTTAAGCCTTAAGCGCCAGTCTCCTTGCATACGCTTCATTGTGGAAAACTGGCGCTCCACTTGAGATGTGGAAACGGAATACCAGGACGATCCTGACGAGATGTAGTAAGTTGTGGTACTTGCTGTCCTTTTCCGCATCCTCATCCAAAGCACAAGGAAGGCCTCCCTCTTGTGGTGCCGCACAATATCATATTTGGCTTTTAATCATTCCCTCTCCACCTCTGCCACATTGCAGCCATTACCGGTGAGAAGTGGCTCGAAATGCTCGCAATGCTTACGCAGCTAACTGTCTCCATACTGCTGAATGGCACTGACGTTATCTTCAGCTGGCATGTTAACAGGATCGAAGACTTCAGCAGCCAGGAGCACAGGATCTGTGGAGAATGTGGAGAAACGCTGACCAATACATGCAGTGATGGTGTTAACTATTTCACTCCTTTGGCGATGGAAGGCCTCAGCAGATGTTGATGAGGTGCTGATCTCCAATCCCTTGTACATAAAGACACCAGTGTGGCCAGTGTTGGTGAAGGCAGTGATGACAGGGTGCAGGTAGGGGCCAGGTTGTTCCTTCTGTTTCAGCAGAGCAGCCTGGGAAGCCATGACCCTACTCCTGACAGAGGAAAGGGACAGCTCATCTGACTGGAAGTCAATGGAGAGCTCTGCCAGGTCCGCCAGCAGATCCTGGTACAAGGCCATGTAAAGGACAAACTTGGATTGATGTTAGTTGCCGCCAGTAAGCCTTGAGCTTCTGCTTATCTGGTCCAGAATCCTCCTGCCTTTCCAGAAGATGTGCTATGATGCATCTGTAGTTGGAGGCGAGGGAGGATAAGGCCTTTCGCCTGTGGTTTATCCATCTTGTGCCCTGAGAGCGACTTGGCTTCATGATATGCTCTTCAAGAGCCTCTCCAATGGCCTTGAGCTCCTTCCATGTCTTGCGGGAACGACGGTACATGGAGTAGAGGTGCATGAGCAGCTCATCAATCTGAGGCGGAAAAAACATAAGCGAATTCTTCCACACTGTGATGGTGTAAACAATAGTATACAAGTAGAACATGTAGCAAAACCTTACTAAACAATTTTTTCAAAGTGTATTGTTAATTAAACATACCTGTGTGAAGTAAGAATCTTTAAAAGCACCCTTCAGACACAGCTCAAGCCTGTGGGCGACGCAGTGCACCTTGATCATCCACAAAGCGGATTCCTGATGGAGATGGGTAAGGACACCGTTGTCGTCCCAAAATTGACAGAAGCCCCATCAGCTGCTGTTGCAGTTAAGCAGTTACTGAGGTTAAGATGGTTCTCCTTGGGGGGCGCCTTAGAGCCGCGGACCAAGATGGCAGCTTAGAGTGGGTGCTCCTCGCAATTCCGCTAAAAGTCCTAGTTTATTAACTATTAACACTTCTAACTGGTTCTACAAGATGTCTAAACAAACAACGCTTAAAGACTGTGAAAGCAGCTCCATATCTCGTGGCTCTCAGAGACCCAAAACTACAACTAATGCGGTAGCCGATGATGCTAACGATGCAGCCAGCCCACGGAGTGACTTAGCTGCGGTGCTAGAAGAACTGCAGTCACTCCGTACGACCGTCACCGCGATGAATACCAAGATAAGTACTCTCGATGGCTTTGGGGCAAAACTCGAAAACGTGGAGAGACGCATAGCTGAGATGAATAGCTCTGTCGATGCTGTGCAGAAGAGTTTTGCGGACCTTCAACAAGATATCATTGCTAATGCTAAGCGGCTCACGGAGGCCGAAGGGCGCATCGGAGACACCGAAGATAGCCTGCAGATTGTGCATACGGAGCTGACGGACGCCGCTAAACGCATCACTTATTTAGAGTCTAAGACAGAAGACCTAGAAAATCGTGCCCGGAGAAAGAACCTAAGACTGGTAGGGCTCCCCGAAAATGCTGAAAAGACCCAGCCTATGACTGATTACATCCAGTGTATGTTGCCGGTCTGGCTGGGGGTCGATGCCGCCAAGTCGTTCACCTTGGAAAGAGCGCACTGCACTTGGGCAAGACCAAGACCAGATCAGAGCAGAGCCGTAATCATCCGATTTCAAGACCGTGAGTTTGTCTTCAACACATCCAAACAACGCTCGCCCACTCATGATGGTCACAAAATCTTCTTTGCTCAAGACGTATCAGCGGAAACCATGAAGGCACAGAGCCCTTTTATTGCAGTGAGGAAAAAATTCATTGAAGCTGGAACTTTTCGGGGATTCACCCTACGCCCTTGCAAGATGAGGGCTCTTCACAACGGGAAGATAGTTCTTTTCTCTGCACCAGAAGAAGCTGAGAACTTCATCCTAAACTCCTAAACTTCTGAATGCCGAGGAGTATAGGTAGTTTACAGAATGACTGATAGGTGCGCAGTAGTTTAATATAGGTTGTGCAAAGTTGGATTTGTGTATATTCTGTACTTTCTAACTTATTTTATGCAGAGCTGCTACTACTATACTTGGTGGACACTTTATTTTATGCACCTTCTATCGACCGATACACTTGTTTATTTAACACAGGCTTCTAAGGGCAGTTAAACCAAGAAAGTTTAAGTAAGGGAAGGGGGGGGGGGGCGGAATTCAAAGGTTAAGTGTTTCTTTGTGTATGTGTATATGTCGGGTTCGGTTTGTGTTGTTTTCATCTATTGTTTTTTTTTTTTTTTTTTGCTTTGTGTTGTCACACTCAACATGGTCATCTGTCTCACTGTACATGAACCAACATGGAAAGTCCAAAACTGTCTGATTTAAGATTTACAAGCTGGAATGTCAGGGGACTCAATAAGCTAACCAACTCGCGCCTTTCATGTTAGGGCAAAAACTGAGTAGAGAGGAGAAACTAAAAACTCCAAAAACATCTCTACTGCATCTCCTACTGCTGCTCCCACCACTGCCACCATATGTGAGGGACCAGGGTATGCAAAAAACAAGAGATGCAGGTAAACGTTGCAAAAAAGTAAGGATTTTATTTTACCCAATATATATACAAGTTTTAAAATGGGTAATAAATCGGTTAGGATGTAAATCAAAATTAAATAATTTATAAGATAAACAGATATAGTATAAATCTTAATTAATGGCAAACTTGTTTCATTCCAGGACCAAATCATAGGGTTGTAAATGGGCCTGTAAAACTGTATATGGACATTTTTTGGATCAACCAAATTGATATACCTTCTTTGTAGACATCAGAGAACAATTTAAAATACCAGATAGATGCATTCTATGGACACTTTAACTTTTCTCTTCAGAGATTCCCTCCCTACTTTCTGTGGAGAACACAGCAGCTGTGCATCAGCAAGAATGCACAACAAGAAGTGGCGAACACTTGGCCCAGGTGAACCTCAGAGGCTAGCTACAGAGCTGGTGGCCTCCTCAAACATCCCCTCAGGGTTTATGTGAATTGCACAGTCCAATTAGCAGAGCTAACCTATATTGACAGGTGTTATCCATCAGATCAGCCTTTTGCCATGGGGAAGGTGAGCTGTCAGACACTTAGGATGTGTAGCCCTCACAGTCCCCTTTTGTAAATCATTTAATATTTCGAGAAAGAGAGCTGAGGCCAACAGTTAGAAAGAAAAACAAACATAACCAGATGTTACAAAGTGACCCATGACTCTCTGCCTGACTCTCACCAGGACACTCTCTCCTGGATATATGTTAATAAATGTGAGGTTGTTCTTGCGGAACTTGGTGTGCGTCTCCCTCTCTTCTGTTGTGGCTTGCATAACAACAAGGGGCATCTATCGGAAGCCAGGTGTTTTTTGTACTGTTTTGGATCTTTTTCCCACCTCACATTTATTAACATAAATCACAAAAATCACTGCAGAGGAGTTCGATCAATGTTTCGGTAACTTAAAAAGGCCCAGGCTGGGCGAGGGGAAGGGGATCCAGGAGAAAGTGTCCGAGTGAGAGTCAGGGAGATGGTCATGGCCCCCCTGACTCTGGGCAGCTGGGTAGGTCCTGGAGCACTGGCCAGGTGCCCCCGACCCCATTTAGGCTGATTGGCCTCCTCAGCTCCACCCCATCCAGGGACCTGCAGCACACACACACACACACACACACACAGGCAAAAAGGCAGTCGGCTCTGGGGCTGTCACAACTCTTTTATTCAGGTTTTTCCTTTAATTTGTCCCTCAAACAAATCTTAGTTAGCAGAACTATATATATTTACCAATCTTGTTCATAGTTCTTATACATATATAAATACAAATATACATCCTGAATCTACCAGTATTTACCGTACTGTGCAAGACGTATTGACAGTGCCAGAAACTTTTAGAGACTCTCACAGGCTGGCATGATGGGTAATTTGTTAGGTTTTGCTCTCGAGAATATCAGGCCATTTTGTCTTCATGTGCCAAGGAGCAGCTCTCATAGGAATCAACGAATCAGAAACAGAATCCCTTTATTTGTCCGACAGAGGGGAAATTTAGAGGGCCCGCCTCCAAAGCTGTCTCCAGTTCTTAGTATCGACCATGGCTCCAACACGTTGCAAGTCTGACTGGGCTCTGGTTTCAAACAGAGGGTGAAAAGAGGTGCTGCAGCACCGAAAAAGCAACATAGGCAACACCTCCGCTTCCCCATCCCGCGGGCCCACCACCTATGGGAAACAGCGATGGGGTCGGGTGCACTGCCAAAAGGGTGGCAGTGAAAGCAGAGGGTCTCGACGGACCAGACCCAGGCGACAGAAGCTGGCTTTGGGGACGTGGAATGTCACCTCTCTGGTGGGGAAGGAGCCGGATCTTGTGCGGGAGGTGAAGCGTTACCAGTTGGATCTGGTGGGGCTCACCTCTACGCACAGCGTCGGTCTGGAACCTTACTTCTGGATAGGGGTTGGACTCTATTCTTCTCTGGAGTTGCCCAAGGTGTGAGGCGCCGAGCGTGTGTGGGGATACTCACAAGCCCCCGGTTGAGTGCCGCTTTGTTGTAGTTTATCCCAGTGGACGAGAGGCTCGCCTCCCTACACCTGCGGGTCATGGGGGGGGGAAATCTGACTGTTGTGTGTGCTTATGCACCAACCAGCAGTTCAGAGTATTCGGCCTTCTTGGAGACCCTGAAAAGAGTCCTGTATGGGGCTCCTGAAGGGGACTCCTTAGTCTTGCTGGGAGACTTCAACGCACACGTGGGCAATGATGGAGACACTTGGAGGGGCGTGATTGGGAGGAACGCTCTCCCTGATCTGAACCGGAGTGTTGGTTTGTTACCGGACTTCTGTGCTAGTCATGGATTGGCCTTAACAAACACCATGTTCGAACATACGGAGTTGCAAGGTATCGACAGGCCCAAAGGGCAGCAGCCTCAGCCGTGGCCGAGGCAAAGCAGCGGGTATGGGAGAAGTTCGGAGAAGCCAAAGTTGTTCTGGAAAACTGTCCGACACCTCAGGAGGGGGAAGCAGGGAACCATCCAAGCTGTGTACAGTAAGGATGGGACGCTGTTGACCTCAACTGATAGTGTGTTAGGGCGGTGGAAGGAATACTTTGAGGAACTCCTGAATCCGACAACTCCGCCCTCTATGTTAGAGGCGGAGCTGGAGTATGAAGGGGGATCAATTCCAATCTCACGGGGGGAAGTCACTGAGGTAGTTAAACAGCTCCACAGGGGCAAAGCCCCGGGGGTGGATGAGATCCGCCCAGAAATGCTGAAGGCTCTGGGTGTTGAGGGACTGTCATGGTTGACACGTCTCATCAACATTGCGTGGAAGTCGGAAAAAGTACCGAAGGAGTGGCAGACCGGGGTGGTGGTTCCCCTTTTTAAAAAGGGGGATCAGAGTGTGTGTGCCAATTACAGAGGCATCACATTACTCAGCCTCCCCGGGAAAGTTTACTCTAAGGTGCTGGAAAGGAGGGTCCGGCCGATTGTTGAACCTCAGATTGAAGAGGAACAATGCGGTTTTCGTCCTGGTCTTGGAACGACGGACCAGCTTTTTACTCTCGCAAGGATCCTGGAGGGGGCCCTGGGAGTACGCTCATCTGGTCTACATGTGCTTTGTGGATTTGGAGAAGGCGTATGACCGGGTTCCCAGGGAGATACTGTGGGAGGTGCTGCAGGAGTATGGGGTGAGGGGGTCTGTACTCAGGGCCATCCAATCTCTGTACTCTCAAAGCAGGAGCTGTTTCTGGGTCCTCGGTAGCACGTCGGACCGATTTCCGGTGGGGGTTGGCCTCCGCCAGGGCTGCGCTTTGTCCCCAATCCTGTGGGGGAGGGGGTCTGCAGTTCGGTGGGCTAAGGATTGCACCACTGCTTTTTGCAGATGATGTGGTCCTAATGGCTTCATCGGTCTGTGACCTTCAGCACTCACTGGATCGGTTCGCAGCCGAGTGTGAAGCGGCTGGATGAGGATCAGCACCTCCAAATCTGAGGTCATGGTTCTCAGCAGGAAACCGATGGACTGTCCACTCCAGGTAGGGAATGAAGCCTTACCCCAAGTGAAGGAGTTCAAGTATCTCGGGGTCTTGTTCTCGAGTGAGGGAACAATGGAGCGTGAGATGGGCCGGAGAATCGGAGCAGCGGGAGCGGTACTGCAGTCGCTTTACCGCACCGTTGTGATGAAAAGAGAGCTGAGCCAGAAGGCAAAGCTTTCTGTCTACCGGGCCATCTTCGTTCCTACCCTCACCTATGGTCATGAAGGATGGGTCATGACCGAAAGAACGAGATCGCGGATACAAGCGGCCGAAATGGGATTTCTCCGCAGGGTGGCTGGCATCTCCCTTAGGGATAAGGTGAGAAGTTCAGTCATCCGGGAGGGACTCGGAGTAGAACCGCTGCTCCTTCGCGTTGAAAGTCTGGCTAAAACCAAATTCACACATTCATAACACTACTCAGAAGAGTAATTCTGACATGGATAAAAAACGTTTTCCAGTTTGGTAACATTGTTTTAATCAGTTTTTTCCCCTTTGTTAGCGCACTGTAAACACAGCCAAAATGTGTTTTTATTTATTCGGGTTTGCTCGTGGTTCAGTTTAAATATCCACATATGAAGCACTGTGCAGCCTCACATACGTTTGGAAACGTTTCCACAGTATCCGTTATGACTGCCTTAACAACATCCCTCTCAGCTGTGGTAAGAAATTAGCATCTGAAAAGAAAGTAGCAAGCTAACAGACACACAGGAGGTGTGTGTGACTCACCTTCCTTTCATGATGTAACGGTGAAATATTAATGTCATATTGCGATTTTGGTCATTTGTTGGAAATAACTCATACATTAACTCCATTGAGGCTATCTAATTAGGTAACTTTTAAAAAGTACATGAACTTGATAGCATTAGCAGCCCTGGAAAAAAGCTAACAGGGCCGTCCGATGTGTTATATTGAATAGAGTGAGTTCACATTTGACAAGTTTCTCTTTACCCAGCCATTAACAGGGGTGCATTGGCATCACAGTTACAGCATATAATTGTTACCCTTTTTTTGAATAAAAAAACACGCCGATTTAGCCTTTGCGGCCCAGTGTTTGGCCACACAGATTACTTTTATACGCCATTTCAACCCACAGGGAACACTGTTTCACACTAGAATATCAATAATAATAATAATAATCATCAATAAAATGTTTAAGTCATATATTTTACTTGTTTTTGTTGTTTGATTTCTGACTCATTGCCGTTTCAGGATCTATGGTTTTAGTTGTAATAGAATGAATAAAAATGTCAGTTGGGGGGTTCAGGCGTGTATTTTGAATTACACTGGATGAATCAGACATCCATGGTGTCAGAAGGAATATCCTGCAGACTTTTTTTTTAGTTTCCCCAGCATCTCAAATTATAAAGGCCTACTTTAGTGCATTTGTGTTCCTTTAAAACGAACCCTCCTGACTTTCCCACCACACTTCAAACAATTACACTAATATCTGTTGATAAATTCTCCAGTGGTAAATGATCAAAATCCTTGTTGCAGTATGTTGATACTTTATTGATTTGGTTTAAGTATAACCTGGGATGGCCTCTATCATGAACACCAAACCGTTCCTCTTTCAGTGCAGGTCTTTGCCCTGTGTGGTTTTAAATATATGACAGGACATTTAACTGAGGTTAGAGTGTGCGTGTGTGGAAAAAGCAAATGTGTACATTCATTATAATGAACTGCACAGACACTGCTGGTTCCAATTGATATGTTAGGTTTAGGTTTCTTGGATGTACTACAGCTACTGGGATTGGGATGTCACGTAGAGAACCCAAAATCTCTCGAATGGGTCGCAGGCGACTAAGGTAGTGCAGTAGTCTTTCAATCGGAGGGTTGTTGGGTTGATCCCAGCCAGTTAACAGTTGATGAGTGTGGCTCTATGTATGACTGGGTGTGAATTAATGTGAATAATTGAAGTGTAAGTGTAAAGGTGCTATAAATACTTCCCTCTGGCACCACCCGCAGGCCAGTGAGAAAGACTCATGTAACCCCACTGTTAAGTCCCCACAGCATCAGACCATGCATTGGATAGACAACCTTACTCTTCATAATACAACCAGGACTCAAA
Source organism: Eleginops maclovinus (assembly GCF_036324505.1). Classification (NCBI taxonomy): domain Eukaryota; kingdom Metazoa; phylum Chordata; class Actinopteri; order Perciformes; family Eleginopidae; genus Eleginops; species Eleginops maclovinus. Next base: position 2,078,439 of record NC_086357.1, on the reverse strand, counting down.
AACAGAGGTTTTCAATTTTTATTGACTTTTTGGACAATTTATTTTCCAGTGTCATCCGTAACCGTATTTGCATAATCTTTCATTCGATGCTAGGAGGATATAAACCAAGGTACTCTGATACAAGATGTTGAGTTAGCAGCTAGCAAGCTAAATCTGCACTGCTCAGGCAGCTCATCATAACAACTGAGGGGCAAATGTTCCGAGAGCTTTCAAAGGAACAACATACCTTCCAGAAGTCCATTAAAATGCATCTAGACATCATTTCTACCTGGTTTGTATCTTTCTAGTTGTAAGGCTGATAAAAAGGGCCATTGCTATTTAACAGACGGACTGCATAGCAACTGGAAGACAAAGGGACTGGACACTGACCCATTACAGAAGATGAGTAACACAGGACATCACTAAGACAGATAGTTGGCACGAGATGGTCGGTCTACTGTTCTGCTCACAAACAGTCATAGTATTTTTTGTAGAGGGATTTACTTTTGAATGTCTAAAAAAAGTTCATTCAACAGTTAGTGTGAGGTTTGATACGTTGGAGCTCTAGGCCTAGTGTTGTGAGAAGTTTAGTTCTGGCATGATCTCCAAGCATCTGGCAGTTTGAATGGGTGCCATTCTGCAGTGGCTGAAATCACCCCCCCCCCTTAGTAAAGTTTACAAATTTATAAGGCTACAAGGTACGTGCCACTACTTGACCATAATCACAGAAGCACAGTTAACAAGCAAATGGAAAGATATGAGAGGACAACCACTACAGTGTGCTTGAGGGCGAACGACTGACAATTTTCACTCAGCTACATGAGTAAAGCAGGGGGAGGGGGGGGGTAGCCCCTCAGTTGGTCAGGCATCATTTCTGAACACCTTTCCAGCAGTAATTCAAACCCTTAACCCCACCCTGCGAAGGCAACTAAGATAAGGGCAGCTAAATAAAATACAAAAGTGATGTCTGGCCAACGTTCAATTTGGTATAACAGTTCAAACCACGATGAAATGTCAGGTTTAATCAACACTTTAATGTCCGACTGTGCAGACTTACCGCAACATATGTCTCTTTTTTCTTTTAAGCATAAGACGGCATTATTTAATGCAGATACAAAGCTCACAAGTCAATTACAGTATTTGAAAGCACTTTTAGACTGATGAATCTGCGGGCAGATGGGGTACAGAGAGAAGGATGACGTTCTCAGAAGTGAAGACTTGCAGGGTCAGCGGTCAGTCCAGGTCAAGAGGGGGACGATGGAGGAGAAGATTGTTTCCGGTTTACTTCAGGCCCGTCTCTAGCAGCACCGCCTAGAAGCGCTTGGGCCCCCAGGGGGAGGACTTGGCTGCCACTGGGGCTCCAAAGCTGGGGAAATCCTCAGAGCTGCTCATGTCAGGGGCCTGGAAGAGGAAAGAAAATAGGTTTATTGGGAGACTTATTTGCCACTTTTTAATCACCATCAAACTAACATAGTTAATTACTTTTATTTATAAAACTATTTTGTATTACTAGTTTTGGGAATGTTACGTTTAAAAACGCAAATGAAAACATCATTAACTTCTTAAATATTTGCTCCTTTCTCAAACTGAAATCCAAACAAGTCCGGGTCAAATCATTTGTTCCATTTAGTTGAAATTAGTTAAAGGTTGTACAATCTCTTTATATCACTCCATAAATCTGAAAAATTACTGAGCCATACAAAAAAACTATTTATACCATGTTTTAGGAATAAGTAGATATATAAACCAGTAACCCCTAACCCCTCTGTAACAAACATTCAGCATATTGATGGAAAACAGACGCATTTTGAGGAAATGGCCTTCACAAAGAACTTTGGATGTTTTGTCTGAAAATATAAATATAAAATAGCCCAGACTCTCAAAAGAGAGGTTACCATTTGTACATTGAAACAGGGTCAGGCTTGGGGAGAAATACTTGCCTTCTCGCTGCCAGTGGTCCAAGGTGCCTCACGCACCACGAAGCCTTTGGATGGGCCACGATGTTCATCCATGGCACCAGCCCCGCCTACCCCAGGAGGCCTCATGTACGCCATCTTTGCCTCATTCTCCACAGCATCTGACATCTGGAGAAGGTGGCAAACACAAAGTGTCAGTGCCAGTCAGGAAACAGTAAGCCCTACAGGCATTTCTTATACTGTAAAAGTGTACAGTTGTCAAGCTTACATATTCCTCTTCCAGGTTAAGAAGGTGGTCGATTGCTTCATCCACGAGCTCAGGGCGACCTGTGACTGTCACCACGTTCGGGTCTGCAGCTCCACTCTGGGGAAACCTGAGATCAACCTGAGAAACATGGACACCACGTCAAATGCTGAACCCCTTTTGTTAAAGTTATATTTTGAAAGTCAAGGGTTAGAAAGAAAGCCCCTTCCACACATGCACTGCAACCCTTAACACATGTTGACATAACCAAGAGGAGCTGTCTGAAACATTAAATTCATATCAGCAACAAGACATTACGCCGTGGCGCTGGTGGCAAAGTGGTTCGGGGCTTGGCCTGGGAACTGGAAGGTTCAAGCCCCCGAAAGACCAAGTGCTACAGGGGTGTCTGTGAGCAAGGGAGCGTTCCCTACACTGCTCCCCGGGCGCCGTACATATGGCAGCCCACTGCTCCCAACACCAGGACGGGTCAAATCCGGGTATCCTTCTTATCACACTGCCAGCCACAGCGTCTTTGGGATGTCCCATTCTCAAGTAAGCTACACCCAAGTCACCACAATCACACGGGGGCGTCATAGGTAACTCTGCTTTCCACCTTTATTACCTTTAGACATCTACCAACACGCCTCCTGCTCAGCTTGTTCATGTTGAGAGTACATATTCTAAGAGTCCCAATCCACCTCCCCCAAGCCAGACTGCTCCAGCTGGGTAGAAACTAGAGCTGAAAAAGCGTCCAGTCCTCCGAGCAGCCTCACCTTAAACTCGTCCATGATCTTGCGGATGCCCTTGCCGCGGGCTCCGATGATGCGGGCATGGACCCTGCTGTCCAGGGTGATGTCCTCAGAGATCATCTCCTCCAGCTCATCCACTAAAGCCTGGATGGCATCTCGTGCTGCTATGGCTTTGTGCTCATACCCTGTAATAGTAATCTGATCCTGTGGAGAAATAGCAGCAAAGTCAACATGACATGGAAGAAAAATGCGATTTCATCCAGGGGTGTAGTTGTGCCGGAGCGCACAGGGACGCCGCACCACCACTTCAAAAATTGCAGTGGGCATAAGGAGCCGTAAAGTTGCCGCATTCTTTGCGCGGCTGTGTCTTTAGTTAAAAGACAGTGGGGATCTGTTCATCTGTCATACAATAAAGCCATTGAAAATATGATACAGTACAGTATAAGTACTTATGGGTGTCATTCAAGCTCCGCTGACTGTCTATGTCCGTCTGTGTGTCACAAGCGCATTTTGTATGAGTGAGCGAGCGAGCAAGAGAGAGAACAAGCCCATTGTTGTTGTTAGCATCTGGAGCTAGCTGCGCTAATGGATATAAGGAGCTGTTTCTACAACAAGATGGAGCAGAGTCCTCTCCTGTCAGACTGAGAGGCTTTGATAACCTCAGCTCAGTGAGGTAAAGCACTCTGAGGGTTTGGATAGTTAACTTTAGTTTCCGTTATCTCAGTGACTCCAACTGTTTGTTCACGATTTATGTGAACAAGTATTTCCAAGGCACACCTTTATACATACATAAATACATACAATAAATTAAAACGGGTATGAAATCATTCCAATTCATACTATAGGACAGTAAAACTCAAATACAGTTTGAAAGCAGGGAGTGATTAATTAAGTGTGTAAAGAAAATATGACCAAATTAAAATCATGTTTCATTATTGAAAGGTTTACAGTTTTGTTTCATATGGGTTTAGAGAGATGTATCCATAGTTCTAGTCCCTTCTTTTTGCTCTCAAAGTGCACCACATTGATGCTTTTAATTTCAAATCTTCTACCCCCAAATGAAAACATGTTCACATGGATAGGATACTCAATACATTTGCACATTTTTATAGTGACCTATGTTTATTATTTTCTTTATTGTTGGTCGCACTACACCCCTGATTTAATCTAGTCTGCTTTCACTATTTTAAGGATACAAGTACTTTTGTTATCTTTCATTCTCATGTTGCAATCATATAAACTGGTAACAGCACCACCTGCTGTGCTGATGGAGCTAGGCATTATAAAAAAGGAGCTATACCTGGTTTTCATCATTCTTCTCTGGGAACTGGATGTTCACATCGTGCTCCGTGCGGATAGTTGTTATGATGGCACCTTTGCGTCCGATGATTTTGGGGTGATACTTGGGGTCCACAGTGATGGTCAGCTTGAAGCTCCTGAGTGCCTGTAGAGGGGTAAGGGTCACAGTAATCCAGGTTAGTTTGACCTGTAGACCATTTCTACTCCTGCCGATGCTGGTGGTTGATTATTAAGCTCTTTCCCTCAGTGTTATTATGAGGGTGTCTTTAAAAAAGGTCATCTCAAAGAGTACTTAGTACATGATTCATCTACACAGCAGAGGGAAACACTGACCCGATCCTCCTGTTCGGACTGCAGCTCTTTGACGCGCTCCAAGAGGCCCTCTTTGGCGCGGTCCAGGTGATTGGCCAAGCCGGTGATGGAGATTTTATCAGACTGCTGCTCAGGAGCAGGCACTTGAATATTAACCTAGAGGCAGAAAGCAAGGCCACTCTTTAAGTCTTTATTTCAGGTGTTTTTAATATGAACATCTCACATAAATACACATATGAATCACAACAATAACAGCTCATCAAAAGTCTCAGCTTACAGCTCTAAACTTGAGATGATGCAGTTGGGGTTAGTTTGTTAGGTCATGATCATCAACTCTGTTTACAATTATTAGAACTCTTTTGTAGCATAAAAAAGAAAACGTGATTTGTGGGGAAATATATAAATGTAAAACTTAAAGATAAAAATAAATATAGCAAACTGAGATTGAGTTGGTTGCAATGGACTTTGACATTATTTCACTACATGATTTTACAGGTTAGTTTTATAACAACTCAATGAAATGTACTTTCATCAACTCTGGATTGAAATTAAAATAAGTCACATTGTGCCGCCCTGTGCCTTAACCACGCATAACACACCTCAAATTCGTCCATCATCTTGCGAATTCCACTTCCTTTCTGTCCAATGATGTAACGATGAAGCTCAAAAGGCACTTCCACCTCAATAGAAACAGGAACCAAGGCCTGAGGAAAGGAGTAAGTTAGGAAACAGAGAAACACTTTGGGAAAAATAAACCTGCGCTGCGTTATGAATGCTAACCTTCAGTGCTTCCACGGCGGCCTCGCAGCGCTCTTTGCGACCAGAAAGCACAATGATGTCACACTTTTTGGGTAAGTTTGGATCGACGGGCTCCTTCACTTCACCGTTGGTCTCACCATTCTCCTGAATGGGTTCCTCTGCAGGAGGTGCTGCTAAAAAGTAAAACCAGACGAGGTTTGATGAGAACATTACAATATATGACTCCCAATCCTAAGTGTTGACAGTGGTCCCGCATTTACCTTGTGGGTCCTCACGCTCTGGGAACTTGATCTGTACATTGTGATCTCTAGTGATCTGCTGGATACGAGAGCCTTTGGGACCCATGATGGAACGGTGGAACTTCTGAACAATCACACACTCAATGGTCACCTGAGCATCCTGGAAAACAGAAATAGGAAAATCATTGACATTTTAAAAAGAAAGAGTTGTGGGGGGGCACACTTTTGGCAAAACAAAACGTCAAATACACTAACCAAGTCCTCAACGATCTCCAGCATGCGCTTTTTGGCCTGATCCACACAGTCTTTGGCTCCTTTGAGGGTGACCTTATCGCTCTGGGTCCCAGTGCGAGGGAAGCTCACCATCACACCACCGTACTCATCTGCAAGGTCCCTGAGGACCTGGCCACGGCGAGCCACGAAGTAGCGATGGTGTTTTGGATCAACAGTCAAAGTATCCTCAACGACGTTGTCCTGTAACCAAAGAGTATGTGTATTTAATCTCCAGGCATCGTAAGAGCACCAACAGCTGGATTCTCCCCGTCTTGCTGTAATCAGAAGTCATTCTGAGTCTTACCAGACTCTTGATGAGCTCCTCAAGCTCCTTCTGGGCATCCCGCACGGCTTCTTCGGTGCCGACCACAGTGATTAGCTCCTGGTCTTTGTCGTCCGCGGTGGGGAAAATGATCCTGGCCCCGGTGCTGTCACGAACCTTACGGATGTTTGCACCACCTTTCCCTATGAGGAACTTGTGGTATTCGGGCTTTGCACGCAGCTCCGCAGTGTGACTCTTCGTTTGCTGAGGGAGAACATTGACAACATCATTTCTAACACAAGAAATCTTCACACGTCAACCTCAATTATGAGGTCGGTAATAATAATAATATTATTATTAACTGCAAAGTTTTACTGGATGGGGAAATCCCTTCATGCGCAATTTGATCATTTCTGACCACCTTGCCATTATCATTTTGAAGCCGACAGGAGACTGAAAGAGGTTCTTAGCATGTGGTTGTGTACCACAATAAAGCACAGCAGCAGCCTGTTTCACCCCTCCCTTACTTAGTGCATGCTTAGCGAGGTAAACAGAAGTTCAATTTTTTTTTATCATTAGACATTTTTACAAACCTTCTCCTCCGCCAAGGCCAGCAGCTGCTGCTTGGCTTTCTCCACCTCCTCTACAGGTCCTCTGATGGTGACCTTATCAATCCCTGAGCCCTCTGTGGGAAAGTGGATGTGCACACCGCCACACTCCTCCATGATGGAGCGCACAAAGCGGCCCTTTGACCCAATCAAGGAGTTGTGCAGCTTGGAGGGAATGGACACCTCGACCTCAGTGATGTTAGCCTGGACAGAGTTAGACTTCCTTTAGCACAGGAGCCAGATTTGGACACATGTGCCAAAGCTTTGGAAGGACTAATATATACGTTAGAGATTGGCAAATATATATTCAATATGTGATGTTAATTTACATATATTCTCACTATTCTTTAAGATGCCGACACATTAACGTGTAAAAACTGATTTCAAGTTCAAATGTACCAGTGGTCAAAGGTAAATATTGACATACTGTAGACAAATGTAACTTTTGTTCATAATTATTTTAACGTAATACAAATATTTTTCAAGACCAATTTGACTTTAAAATGATAGCAGATCGTCTCATAGTATCACAAATATCAGCACATTCTAAAGAGGGATTTCAAAATGAAAGCCCTTTGAGAGGTTCATTTACACTGATGTTTTTGTAATTATGCTTGTATGATCACACGCATCAGAAGGGTTAAACCAGTTATGTTATTTGAGGTACAATTTACATAGTGATACATAATATATTGCACTGTTGCCCAAATGAAAGGAATTTATATACAAGTCGCTCATCCCTAATATACGTGCATGCATGTTCTTACCAGTTCCTTCTGAATGGCCAAGATGCGATTCCGTGCAACCTCACAGTTCTCCTTCTTGCCCGTGATGACAATCATCTCAGAGTTGCTGTTCTCAGCAGGCAGGTCGATCCTTGTGTTAGTTTCTTCTCTAATCTAGAAAACAAATAGAGAACATCGTTTAGTGAGACACCCTGAAGTCATCACCCAACTTCATACAGTCTCTTTAAAACATATGCAGTACCTTCTTGATATTTGATCCTCCTTTTCCAATTATGTTTCTGTGGAACTGCTTGAAGATGGGGACTGAGAGAGAAAAGCTGTTCTCCATCTGACAAAAGGAATCACAGAGTTAACACACAACTGCACTAAGGTAGTAAAAGATACCTTATTAATCGAATAAGACCTTAGTAAAGATTTACCATCTCAGCCACTATCTTCTGCATGAACTTGGCGCATTTTTCCACCTCATTTCGGGGGCCCCTAAGTTGAACAATGTCACTTTTCTGGGCTGGGTCGGGGAAATTGATGATGACCTGGAATAAATATCATTATTAAGTTTCATAAGTTACAAATATTTTTTGGGTGCACAGACAATCCAACACCAACTGCTAACAACTCACCTCAGGGAATTTATCGCGCACTTCTTTTATCTTCTCCCCCTTTTGGCCAATGATGGCTCGATGAAAACGCTGTTCAATGATCAGGTCCTTTGTACGCTCATTCTCCTGAGAGAAAACAGGTTTAGGAACAGCACAGCCAGGGTTTGTATAGCTTTGGAAGAGTCAAATTTAGGCGATTTCAAGATGCCTATATTAGAAAAGTCTGTATCGGGCCGTCGTTTAGCTCAGTTGGTAGAGCTGACTGACCATGCAATGGGGTTAGGTCCCCAAGCAGAGGACCTGGGCTCGAATCCGGCTTGGGACCATGTGCTGGGTGTCATCCCCTCTGTCTCCCCCTTTCATATCTATCTCTCTATTAAAAAGGCACTGTTTGCCCAGAAAAATCTAAAAATAAAAATCATTTTAAAAAATGTTTTTCTAAAAGTCTGTATCATACGGAGCCCCTAAGGTGACATGAAAAAAAAAAAAAAAAGTTTAGTTTCACGTGCTCACGTGAAACTAAACTTTCTTTTTTTTTTTTCATGTCACCTTAGGGGCTCCGTATGATGAAGGTGAAAGCTGTAGATTGATGTAGCCTGGCCCATAGGGCTACTGGTACGGAGCGTATACTGGAGACAGTCAGTGAAAGAAATGACTACAGTACAGGAGTTAGTTGCGCTATATTTCAATCTCGGTCTTTATTATAAGGACATTGCTGCTTTGCTCGCAAGTCGTCACCATTTTCACGTGCGTCACCAGTTTCACGTGCGCACGTGAAACTAAACTTTTTTTTTTTTTTTTTTTCATGTCACCTTAGGGGCTCCGTAGTATCAACACATTTAAAGTGCAATTGTTAATAATTTCGTTACCACAATGCCTTACACGACAGACATTCATATATATTGTCTTTTTGTTAATATTGCTACCTGATTGTATGTTTTGATCATGACAGCTCTGTAACAAGCCTTAGTAAAGATGTGTTTATGCAAGTGGTTGTGAAGATTAAACAACATTGAAAATCAAAGCATGTTTAAACGAGTATTTTCTCATTCAAACATGTATCCGACATTCAAAACATTGACTCGGCTTATTCCAAACTTTAAAGACAACCCCAGCGCATCAGGATCCAATTTGCAGCCTCAGTTTGTCTCACCATGCGTGACGCCAGCTCAAGCAGCTCCTTCTTGGCTTCCTGTACGCCCTGGGGATCCCCTTCGATACGGATCAGGTTGCTTTTCTCGTTGTCAGGGGGGATGCGGACAGTCACCTTGTGCAGTTCTTTGATGCGGTTGACTATGAATAATACAAATAAAACGTATGGTTTGAGGATGTTGATCAGGTTTTTGTATGCACAATGCTTTTGACAGTAACACTATACTTACTGTTGACACCTCCTTTTCCAATCAGGTGTCTGTGGAATTTGGTATCCACGCTGATCTCGGTGTAGTCCATACGGCTTACCTTTTAGGTGAGAGTAGAATAAATGTATACAAAGGATTAACTTGGCTCAACAAGAAAATATCACTTCGGGTATTAACTTTACAACACATATTCTGACATCAGAGAACTGTTTTGATAGGCAGTGGGAATTTGGGTGCAAGTCAGAAACTTGTTACTTACCAAATCTGCAACAATGACTTCAATCTGGCCCTGCACCATCTGCACGTCTTTGGTGGGTCCCTCCAGGGTGATCTTATCTTCTCCCTCAGTGAACTCAATGTGCACCTGAAGGCAAAATACATGGAAAGTAAAATAAAATAAAAACCAATATAGTATCATTAGAATGCTTTAGTCAAGAAATGTATAGTAAACATACCTTGGGCATTTGTTGGGTAATCTTGGCCAAGTTCTGCCCCTTCTTGCCAATAATGAAACGATGAAGCCAAGAGGGAGCTGTGACCGAGGAAACAGTGTAGCTGTTTGCCTGCAAAAGGAAGCGTGTTCTTTAAGTTAAGACTTCATTTCTTCAATGAATACAGCTTCTAACGTCATCAGTACATGAAAACATTCCACACCTTGGCATAAACTTCAGTGAGGGCCTGACCCAGGCGGTCGGGCTCCCCACGGAGGATGACAGTTTCTGAGCTGCTGTCGGACGGTGGGATCTCCACTGACACACCAGTCTTCTCCAGGATCTCCTGCAAGGTGTTTCCCTTGGGGCCGATCACATACTTGTGCTGAGACTTCTTCACTTCCACTGCGATGGTGGTGGAATTCTTCTTCTGCAATAAAAACAAATAGAGAGTTGATCAGGGCAAAATTAAATCTTAATATTCCACATACCTATGTGATCTGGAACTAAAAACAACAAATGTTGTAAACTGAAACTAGTGCCTGGTTTAAGAAATACATACAAATTTAAGTCAATTCATTTCAGTTTGTTTGGGTTGTTTTAAGATATAATATACAACTACCTAAAAAGGAGACTGCATGAATTTACACCAACAATCAAGACATGAAACTGAAAAGAGTTAAGAACTTTGAGACGGAGCTATGTGGCATTTGCTACACATTTAAATATTGTAGTAATATATGTAGCATCCATCCCCCATCAGCTCAGGTCTATGTAAATCAGCTTGATCGGGATGAAAGTATGTATACGTGACAACAACCTTCCAAGACAGGAGACTTCCTACAAGTCCTATAAAATGTATCGTATAAAAGATTCTTAAAAAACAAACAGATCGAAAATAAAAGACTAAATAAAAAAATAATTACAACCTTAGTATTAAAAAAGGTTTCCTTGTAGTCGTTTTGTTTTGGCTTACCTTTTCTTCATAAATCTTCTTGATCATAGTCACAGCAAGGGCCACTTGCTCCTTCTCCCCAGTGATGACAATCTCGGTCTTGTTGACGCTGGGAGGGGGGACATTAACACGGGCTCCGGTCTCCTGCATCATCTCTCCTACCTGCTTGTTGTAGGCACCGGTGATGAATGGGTGGTACACCTTGTCAATATTCACTCTCTCCACAGCACGCTTGTCCTGTAAGAGTAAGCGGGGCGGGGGGGGAAACAATGAATATTGCTCCTAAAAGCTGTGACATCATGACACAAGTCAGTGGAAACACATTACCTGCTCGGCAGAGATCAATAGGATCTCATGCTTTGCCTTCTCCAGGCCCTCCTTGGTGCCAGAGATCTTGATCTGGTTACTGGGGTCGTCGGGTCGTGGGATCTGGATTTTGGTGGCAGTCTTGAGCTCGAGCTCTTGAAGCTTCTCCCCATTTTTGCCGATGACAAAACGATGGTGCTCCTTGGGGATGGCAACAGTAGCCGAGGCCTGTTAGGAATAGAATACACAGTTGGCACCATTGCCTTCAACTACTATTACCATTTACTGTCATAAACAACAAAAGACGGATCTCTTCACCTGAGTCTGCAGTCGGGACACAATCTCCTTGCGGGCCTTCATCACGGCATCCAGCTTTCCGGAAACCATGATGGAGAGGCCCTGATCTTTAGCCAAGGAGAGTTCCAGGTGGGCTCCGGTCTTATGCATGATGTCCACACAGACCTTCGCTTGGTCTCCTTCCCCAAACTGGTTGAGGTCCTTGTACTTGCGCTCCTCTAGCGGCACATGGAAAACCTAGTGGTGGTAAAAGGAAAAAAAGGTCAATATGATGTGATGAACACATTTTTCATAAGAACAAATGAGACGTGTTGGCAGTAAAAAATACGCCTTGATTATTTAGCTGCAGGCATCCCTGAACTTATGAAAAAAAAGAAAATGAGTGACACTCAAAAAAACAAAAAGCTAGAGCCTTAATTTAGACCTGACTTTAAAGAGTTCAGTCAAACAGTAATATTTATTCTTAGTTCTAAGAGGCCTAAAATGTACTTCAATATTGCTCATTTCAACTATTTTTGAATAGTTATTTCCTATTACCCTGGACTTGGAATCACGTAGCAGCACCAGTAACATGTTGTATTGTATGCGACACATTCCTTTACCCTAATGTTTGGACACATGTCACTGCAGTGATTAATGACATTAACAACACTGCTCTGCATTCTGTTTCAGGGCCCCGTTCAGAAACCGTCATGGCAAACTGAAACACTTGCATCCATTGTTGGTGGTATTAGTCATACTTATGTTTTCACTGCTCAAAAACTCAAAAAGTCTACAGTGAAAAGAGTCTCTGGCTAAATATTTTAAATGTACTCTGTCAAAATAGGGTATTTGCTGTATATGCTTGTCCTGGGGTTTTCTTTTATAAGAAATACAAGTTGAATGTACTAAAATGAAACAATTATTTCCCAGTCTATTAGAGAATTGGTGGCACACCAATACAGGTGGATTCAATTTTGCTGCTGGATTGAGGGCATGTACACACTGCTCACTGCCCGTTACACTTTTCCTCTCGGATAAATCTAGATTTTGGTGACCTCATAATTCCAAGCATAGCAGGGAGCAGCAGAGGTCTAATCCAACAGATTACACCTGTGTGGAGCATTACATTTAGCCTTTAACACCAAGAGGGATACATCTGTCACAGAGACAGTTTAAGCAACCTCTCCACCAACAGGGACTCAAGATTAGGAATATTAGGTTTCCAGATTAGGACTTTTAAAAGGTTAACAACAACTATTACGAAACTTTTGGAGGCAGGCTTATTATTCACAGGAAAATAATGCGAAAATTATACATTTTCGGAAAAGAAACTTGGATACACCCAGGCATTAAAGTGTGATTCTTGAATATTCAGGCATAAATATATTTGATAACTTTCAGAGAAGGGCCTTCACTGTTTACTGACCACATCTGCTGTGATGAGGAAGAACTCATTTTACAAAGTGAAGCAAAGATGTTCCTTCTTTGGCAATTGTATGACTTTTATTTGGATTAATTTGAATAGTTTAGGCGGCATACCGACCCCCTTTCTAGGAAATACATATTTAATGCAGGTTCTTAAAATAAATTGTGAAATGCATTCCAGTTAATGTAGTAGTACCAACTGAAGAAGTGGAAGAAGTATCAGTAAATTATAAAACAGACAAAGCCAGACAACCTTCAGAATAAATGAATGACTCAGAAAGTGTTCTACCTGGGTGATAACAGAGGACTTGAGTGGACGGATCTTAGATGTCCAGGCGTTGGCAGTTTCCTGGGTCCCCTCAGGTGAAGCCGCCTTCTCAGGCAGAGGTGGGAAAGCATCCTTGTAGGTAGGAAGTGCATCTTCTTCCTCTACAGCGACGGGTCCTGTCACGGGTCCTGCCCCAGCAGCTGTTCACAGACAAAAGCAGATGAGTCCCCATATGGCTTTTCATTTTTCAAATGAAGTCCAATCCTTAAAAAAAAAAATTTTAAAAAATGGAAGTACTCACCAACACCCTGCTCTGGCAGAAGCCCACTGCGGTGCTCATTAAAGCTTTCCTGCGTAAGTACAGCGACTGAGCTCATGTTCAAAATCCCACGTTTACAGAGAGTCCGAGTGTGCCACTGTAAGGAACGGTGACATTATTTAAACAGGTGTAGCAGCAGACTTTATAACCAAAAACATATAGGCTCAATTAGCATTTCAATACGAGTCATAGAGTGTGGATTTCTGTTTAAGCACATTTCTTTGTGAACGGATATTTAAAAACATGGCTTGTATATTTGGTTGATTATACAGCCTACTGAAAGAGGTATTACTAAGCCTTCATTATTTCATGTTAAATAATTACGATGCATTTGGCACTGCTGACTTTTGGAATCATTGTTGCGCTTTAATAGGTTTGTTAACATTTTATTTTGTGCTGAATTACAAAATGTTGCTCCAACTTCAATTAAAATGTAATTGTTGATGTGATATTTAGGAGGAAAACAATACAAAGGCGTATGACTGGCGTCAGCCACACTTTTACAATAACTTCCCATCTAATAATTGATTAAATTCATCATATGTTTTGTTTTTTATGAAAATTGGGCAACAAAAACTAGTTATGAAATGGACATTTCTTAATCCCAGTGGGGAAATGTAGGCGTTTAAAGGAGCATGAGAGAGAGCGTGAAGAACAGGACAGATTCACACAAGGTAAAACCAATTAAAAACACAAAAATGTAATTATGTTGTAACCATTAAAACAAGATATCACCACAAGGTAAAATGTTGATAACTTAAAAGAACATATACGAGTTCAGATTGTTAAGGTCCCAACAGGTGGCATCCAACCTTACATGTTTGAGCCTTTATCGGAGGAGGAAACCGATGAGTTTGAAGAACAGCCAGTTGGTCGGAGATTGGAGAGCAACGTTACGGAGTAGTTAGTGTTAGCGTGAGTGTTTCCAGCAGCTGGTGTATGCAAATGTTGGGACTGGACTACCGTGTGTGACGTCACACACAGGGATTGTTGTAATTCGCCCGTTTTACCGCTGTGATATGCATATTCATGATTTGCACATGAAGGAGGAAACAATGGTGTTTGAGGTTCACGGTATGTCAGTACAATGTACCAAACTCTCCTTATTCAGCTATGCCAAGGGAAATACAGTTTTACATTCTATGGCACCTTTAAATATATTTAAATACAAGTTTAATATAATGTGTGTTATAATTAATGACTGGATTTAACGGGATATTGTTTGCCATGTGTAGAGGTTCAGCACTACCAGTAACTAAGTATATGATAAGCTCCTTATTCAATTAACAAACTAAGTTTTGCATACACTCCTTTTTTGATGATGGATGAAACAAGACCCACGTTTGAATGTTGGACTGTATCTTCGTAAGTGTCACATGCACAGGATTAGTACGCTCTATGGAATTATCAGAGTTGGACTTTGGGTTTCCACCATTATCTAATCTACCTTTATCAAAAGAAGCCTCACTTCCTGTCACATTACCATGCAGCACTGTGTTAATGTATGCTGAGACTGAGTAAAGAGATTATGCCCAAGCAGCACAAAGAAAACACTGGTGTGGGCGGGGCCACAGCTACAGCACATTCTGTCTTTCCAGAAGAAACCAGTTTGTCTTCTGTTAGACACGCTTTTACCAGGGCTATTCTGAGGAGTGTTACCTAGTGAGCAGGTTCCGGGGTTAAGAGGATTTTTCCTCACTGACCCCTCTGTACATCCACGTTTGATAGGATTAAAGAAAAATCCACCGAAAGAATACTCAGAAGTCATGCCTCTGGACTTTGAACATGAACAGCTCTTTCCAGTAAAACAAAAAAGCGCAAAGCCAATTTTATGTAATTTTTGAAAGGCCATACAGCCGTTTTGATTTTTCTCAGAACTTGTTAACGCATATTTCCCTCTAATAAATAAGTAGACAAATGAGTGTTGTGACTAAAGCTTGATTGCACTTCACTGTCAAAACTTAATCCATCATCAGGAGTCACCGACTGTTTTTCTGTCTGGCAGAGAAACTTAGATTCCATCCAACAAGAGCAGAAGAATGTGAATTGTTTTTCGGGTGGAACTTGCCCCGAAGCATGCCTGAAATTCATCTGAAAGCAGGGAAGAGACTCCCAGATGTGACGGATTACTTGGTATCAGCGATTTTTCCCAAAGACTAGGCAATTCAAGAACATTCACTTTGAGCCTCAACATGGTAGGAGTCAGTATAGCAGGCACTTACCCCTTACACATTTACACCACCCTCCCACTGGCCTCTTCTTTGTCAGGCTTCATAAACTTAAGGCTGCTCTGCACTGTACTGTTTGAGGGCCCTGTTGCCAATCTTAAGTGTGTGAATATCCTTCATCTGAATATAAACCAAAACAATAAATAAGTAGGTCATGTTTGTGAAATATAAAACGACTTTGCATCAACATTACTTCAGAGGTAGGCCAAACCAGCAAGTTCTCATTTGGCAAGAGAAGGTGCAAAACACTTCAAAGTCATGTGTGAAAGTCTGTTACATATGCTAACTACTTGGATATGTACAGACTGTATGTCCGTTTCAGCCAAAATAAAAGTTTGGTATGTTCACATAGTGAATGATGTTTTCATATTCCTCCAGAATAAACCATAATATAGTACAACATAAAACAATGTATGATGCTGCCTGCTTTGACTGAGATATGAATGATAGGGAGGATTTTTTATTTTTTTCCCCCATGTTCGATAGATACAAAGGATTACGACACAAAATCAATTGCTTTGGACATCTAACGCTCCATGATGGCCAAAATTCAAATGTGAACAGCTGAACTACAAGTGCTGACTGCCTACTCCACATTTCCATATGTACAGGATTGACAAACAAACACCTTAGCAAACTTGCTCAGCTAGTGCTGAAGCTTTCAACTCCAACATCATAAGTACAGTTCAGAACTACAGAGCACATTTTAAAGCTGTGGACAAAATCCCATTTAAGACCAATCCTAATTGCTTAAAATATTATTAGTATCAGTGCTTACAATGCTCATAGTTGTAAAAACTTACCAGCTAAATGGTCAGTTACCAGTTAATCCGTCCTGTAAAGATGCAATTTCCCGTCAGCCTGCCAGCTTTTGCCTGAAAAACCACAAAGAAAAAAGGATCAGCTTTATCAACATAAACATGATGACATCTCAGCTTCAACAAAAATAAAACGATAGATAGATAGATAGATAGATAGATAGATAGATAGATAGATAGATAGATAGATAGATAGATAGATAGATAGATAGCAGGGGCCTTGCTTCAAAACCATCACTGCAGGCTTATATGTGCAAGAAAAACAACATTTTACTTTAAAATCTCTATATGATATATTTGTAATGTTTGTAATATTGCTTACATGATTAATAATAAGAACCATCCAAGTCAACTTCACTCAAGAGTGAGGAATAGAAAACAGCTGTTGTTGGGGCATAACTTGTATGTATTGACAGTAGAGCTTAATTGTGAGACCAGTAGTAGTAATAATGCCATCTCAGACAACTGAAACCATCCATTAATTGAGAAGAATTCAGATGAAGTTGATGCCAAGAAGTGCATTACTGAACTCCAGTAAAGTATTGGTGCCATTGGATCTCCCTCTCCTTGGAAAGCATCTGGCTGCTATAATTGGATACTGCACTGTCAGACAGGAGACCAGACCTGGCAATTAATGAAACTGCTGTGGGAGAACCAGGTAAATAGGCCATGAATGCTCTCTTATGTCCATGTATGGTTTAAAGTGACATTTTGAGCAAGAGTCTATAAAGCATAAGTTGTTTTCCACTGGTTGCACCAATTTCCTATCACACCAGAATGTTATTAGGCATGGGTTTAAGTTACCACTGAGGTGTGCACACGCTGCCATGTTTAGTTAAGGGTCCCTTTTAATGCTTACACAATATTGTAAGTAGGCACACATGATGTAACTAACTATCCCTTTGTGTACTAGTGGTGGGCATAAGGTATGGCCTTTTAATGTTATTAAAGCACCTAATAATGTAAAAGCCACTAATGCTCCTTTTTAAAACAGCAGTATGCTATTAGATAGCGTAACTGCAAACTCCATGGCTTAAATGACACGTGTGAGTTACAACAGTGATGAAAGGTTGTTTTGATTGAATTACAATGTCGTTATTGCAGTTTAGCGTTTCAACTAGTGACATATGATTGCTCACAAGATCCAAACTCATAAAGAACCCAATCGCACTTTAAAGCGATCAGACGACGTATGTTAATAGAAAATTGCTTTGCATTATCGATCCTCCGAGGTCATTCATGTTAATGGGCTGCTCAAGTTAACGCTGACGTGCTCGTCTAGCTAGTTACATTTGCATTAACGTTAGCTGTAACATGACAACCTTGGAGCCTCTATAACGTTACACACAAATCCCAGATTAAGGATTTAAGTAGCTGGTTAGTGCGAGTGCTAGCCAACACGATATCATATTAACTAGCTGACAGTTGCCAGCGACACACCAGAGTGAAGGCTAGCTGCCGTCATGTCGGCTAACGTTGAACAACCATAAATAATGGACTGAAATCGAGACAAAGGAACAGTAATATAACGCCGAATGTTTAGCGAAAGCGTGTACCTTTTGGTTGAACTAAAAATAATCAGTAGCACAATCACTGTAGCATGGAATACTTGCTCCGAACCCCAAGCTAAAGCTAGTTAGCAAACTTGCTAAAAACTTTGACTGTGGTGTGTGTGCGACTGTGACACGTAGCTCCTCGGCTAACATGTAGCTTGGCTCACCAAAAGCCCTGCACACAACTTCAAGCTGTGCCTTAGCCAGCTATAATAACATGAGGCTATCAGGGTTTTGAAAATAAAACAATGAAATGAATCGGCTACACTCAAACCCTGGGCTCGTATCATTTTATTATAAACGAGCCAGCGTGAACACGGCCGTAAAAAGTACAAGTTGAACTGTAGCATTAGCTAGCGAGCTCAGGTTAGCTTACAGTCTGCTCTACTAGCTCGCTAAGTCCACGTAGGCATACAGCTGAGCAGGGAGAAATGACACGGAGTCAGGCCAGAACATACTGTAACGCTCCAGCTTTACCAACAAACTACCTCTCCGACAAGTAGCAGTCTGCTATGTAGAAGACACGTAGAGGTCATATGTAAGGGCATTGCAGTCATATTAAGTAGAAAACGGTGAAGAACTTACTTATTTGTATGTTCTCGTCTGCCCTGAAGGTGCAGAAGCTGAGATGAAATTCCACTGGCGAGAAGGTGGGATTGAAGCCTGACGGATATATACCAGAGCCGCCCACCAATCATATCCTCCAACGTCACGTCAAAGAGTCCGATTACAAAAAACTTCTTCTCGTTTCCGAACCTCACGGACTCTTGGACAACTTCTGCACTTTGATTAGATTACGTTTTAACATAGATTGCAAGATAATATGTGGTTAATGGTCTATTGCCACAATGCAAATGTGGTCTAAATCAATCAGTGTTGGAAATAGTATTCAACTATTTTCTTTAAGTAAAGGGTCTTGTAAAAGTCCTGCATTCAATATCGTCCCTAAATCAAAATAAACCTATTTTAAAATCATTTAGTCTGCTATAGATTTTTTTTTTTAAATCTAAATGTTGTCAAGCTAGAATTAGTTTTAACAATTGTATATACTGTTGGATTGATTTATACCAATTAATATATGTTCTACTATAAAATATTACTATATAGGCTACTATACTAGTATTAATGTATGAAATCTTGATGTGAAAATACGTAACTATCATTTACAGCTGTCAGATAAATGTAATAGAGAAAAAGTATGTCTCCCTCATATACTCGACTACTACTTCTATATGATGTACCGTAAGATAAAAGTGGGTTGAAATCAATAAGTCAAAAGCCAAACATTTTCCACTGCAATCCATGTTAAAGTCATTAATCCAGGCTCACTATGTTGTTTGCTGTAAATTTAAGAAAGCCATGTGCACATGCAAAACAATGTTCTTTGAAGACAACAACATGTGCAGAAATACATGTTCAGAAAGGCTGCATTTTCGGCTCCTTCCTCAGCTAGTTGTTTACCGATATATGGCACAAAGTAGCAAAGTCCACAGTTTACTCCAAGCAGAATACTAAAACCATGAATACAAATAAAAAACACCCTGTAATTAAGCTTTGAGATTAAAGTCAGTCCATTCTGAAACTGTGTTATTCCCTGTTAACTGACAAACTCTCAATCAGCCAGAAGCAATGTCAAGCTGTTGTCTTCAAGCTTATTATTATTAATCAAAGTTCTTATTTGTATACATTGAATTAAATATATTTCTTTTTCTTTTGGACCTCTAAGATGTATGAGTAACTTGAGATCATTATTTTTTAATTAATAAATATTTTTTTTGTCAAGGATGAACCTTACTGCTCAAATTCAATTAGTTTGTTAACATTGTATTATGACAGTGTCCATTGCTCTCTGCTACTATTACAAAAGCGTTTTCCAAGTCACTTCTACAAAGGTGAATACATGGATTATTGAACAGGCCTACCGGGCACAGGCCCAGGAGTACAAAGTGTCAGGCCCCCCTGTCCTTCACCTGCAAAACGTCAGTTGAAGAGACAAGCACTAAGCTGGTATTAACCAGGAAAGCATTCAAAATGACCACAAAGATAGATAAAATACAAAAAAATACAAACAACAGAATACCAGAAGACACAGAATGCAAAAGACAAAATGTCGATGAGACATAATAGAGTTTTAGGTGAGCATATGATCAACTGGCATCTATCAGATTTTATTTGGCTAATCTTTGATGACAAGTTATAGACATTTTCTATGCATAATCAATTGATATTGGAAAAAAAGTGAAGAGTAATAGAAAATGAAAAATAGAACAACAACTTTTAAAGAACATTTGAATTCATCCGGAATATTTTATATTGTGTATTATTTGTGATATATATATATATAATTTTTTTTACTGTAGTTATGTTTATACTTGCTGTATATATATATATGTTTATACTTTATACTACTTTCTTTTAGATATATATATATATTAATGCCTGAACACACTGCTGCTGTAACAAAATAATTTCCCAATTTCAGATCAATAAAGATATATCTATCTATCTATATTGAAAATGTTCTAACATTTTCTGTTGTGTTGCATTGCTTTTTTGCAATTACTATATTATTATATTTCTGCATTTAATCTGAAAATATCATTTTGTCACCTGTAACCAAGAAGGTGAAACTTTAGATTTAGTTCAAAGACCAAATGAACACCATTGATTTTTAATCGGATAAAATCCTATACATAAAAGATGATCAAGATTTTTTTAACACCCAAAAATATATATAATTATCCTATACATGAAGATATTCTTTTGATGTTTATTTCTATGTGTTTTACTATTATTATTATTATTATTATTATTATTATTATTATTATTATTATTATTATTATTATGATGTTTGTAACTTTTTCTCCTTTTCCTTAACATTGAATGCGTTTTAGTCTGTTTCAGATTTTGTTGACCAATTTCTTGTAGAGCAATTTGTGACATATTTGAAAAAAGATTTTTGTACGTTAACATGTAAAGTCTATTATAGTTATTTTTGTAAGGCCATATGAGATTGTTGTATTGGATGTCATCTAATATGTAGGAGCCTACAATGCAACTCGGTCCTTTATTCAGAGGGAACAGTAGGGGGAGCTCCATTACAGTGTCCGACTCTTTTGTTTTATGGTCATATTAAATCAGTCCGACTTGTTTACAAAGCAACAGACTAAAGGGAAATCTATACAACAAATGATTCATGGAATCAAGCTTTGAAGCCTTTAGCGACGCATACTCGGGAGTGGGATCGTCTCGTGACGCGCACACAGACACAGACACAGACACAGACACACACACACACACACACACACACACACACACACACACACACACACACACACACACACACACACACACACACACACACACGTACACACACGCACACACACAGAGACCTGACTGTTACTTAACGTGCACAGAGAAGTGTGACTTAATGGATGTTACAGAGAAAAAAACAAACCATAATATTACACACTATACACATACAATAAACATAATATGTATCTACGGGTCGTTCTTTAGCCCAAACTTAAATAAGAGCTGTTAAGCTTTGTGAGTCAAATCAGATATAAACTTATCAGATAAAACAATCGTTTATTTCCTCAAGGTGTTAACAACCATCCGCCTACAGATTAAGCCACGAGCCCATACACTTTTTAAAACTTGCCACGAGACCTTTTTAAAAGTCTACAACCTGTCATTTTGTTCACACTACCGTCCATCTATCCAGTCTATTTAAAGTAAAGGAAGGTAACTCTCCGCTCGCAGTCTACAATCCTCCGCCACATGTGGACCAATGGCAGAACGAGGGGGACTGCTTTAGCCAATGACAGAGCAGTCTGTGAATGCACTCGGTTGGACGACGACGATCATGGACGGGGATAATGTCCTTTTCAGTGTAGCAAACTTTTAACATAAGTGTTTCGACACGGGCAACACGGTAAGTCTAATTCTTATTATTGGCATATTATTACATTTACATACTGCAGTGTGACGATTTTTTCGGAGAGCAGAACTCGGCAACGATACAAATACCTACTGCCGCTTTCTTCGGTATAAAGTAACGTTAGTCTCCACGGAGCTCCATTTCGCAAACAGTAAAATAAACCTCACCTAAAACTTGTTTTGAGTTATGTGTGGTTAGTTAACGTAATTGTATCCCGCTTTAAAATGTTGGTATGTTTAACATTTGAGTCTTACTGACCCATTTTGGCCCACATGCAACGCCTAACAACTCGTTCCGCCGTCCTTTCTTATAGTGCTTTCAGGTCGTAAACTACCTTTAGCTGGCTTCCACCTACACTCTGGCTGCATGCTGCAGGGAGGACATGTGTGTGTTATCTCTCTGAGTTATGTCAGTTTGTGTGTTACACGCAGACGTGGGAAATAACTAAGTACATTTACTAAAGTAGTGTACTTCAGTACAATTTTGAGGTACTTGTAAGATCCTCAGAAATGTACTTGAGTATTTCCATTTTAAACTACTTTATACTTCTACACCATTACATTTAAAAGGGAAATAATGTTGTTTTACTCCTCTACATTTATTTAAAAGCTTTAGCTTCTTTTAAAAAAGTACATTTATCTGAAAATACTTTTGTACTTTTACTTAAGAATTTGAATGCAGGACTTTTACTTATAATGAAGTATTTTGAAAATGTATTGGTACTTACTCAAGCATCTGAATACTTCTTCCATTGCTGGTTAAACGTATCAGGAATGAGCTCGATGTATGTACAAAAAGCTTCAGACAGCCGGACTACTTCTTTTGGAATGAAACCAGTCATCACCTGAAGTCAGCCTACAACGCTCAGACAGATTTACCCACCCTAAGTTCACTCACTACAAAGTGTTAGTTAATTTTTCCAAACCTTAATGATCATTTTTACCTTCTCTGTGTTTGCAGGAGTGAGAGACTTGGTGGAGCTCCTCTGAGCAGTAATGGGGGATGTTGAGGGTTCATACCGGGCGCTGCAGACCCCAGGCATAAGGCTGGGAGCCCAGTTCAATGCTGGTATCAGCACCTTGGAGCCGGGCCAAAGCCTCAGTAACAACATGCTCAGCGGGAGCAAAAGCCATGGGCGAGGACTACAAATCCGGGTGCAGGGACTGGACGACTCCCAGGAGTTCTTTGATATTGATGTAAGTTTCTCCAACAGTTGTACAGTGTCATTAGGTTTCTTTCATGCGCTTTTATTTACACAGTGATAAGTCTGCAGTTTGTTACACAGCAGGTTACTTCTGAACTGACCTTATTGTCCTGCTGGGCTAGCCTGGTTGCGTGTGGCTTGGTGACAGCTGCCACATGGCTTTGGTGCGGAAATCCCTTCCTTCTTAAGACTTCTTACTTGGGTAACCTGGTGTATCTCACCAGATCCCATTTTGATAGTTTATTGGCTGTGATTTCGGCTATGGTCCAAGTAGTAGTAGTAATAATAGTATTTTAGTACTTTCTATTCCTTAGCCAACAAGGTGGTAAAAACACAAGGCCAACCACGGCTAAGGCTTGAATGTGTTCGGTGTCTGTTCAATGGAAACATTCATTTTGAATTATAAACCTGTGTATTCCTCAGTGCTGGAGAAGCATCACAATATTTGTTTTTCTTTAACAAATGTTAATTTGGTAGACAGGTCAGCGTTTCCAAAATGTGAGTTTTCTTGCTCTGCAACCACAGCAACTCAATGCAGTTTCAACACATAATTTAATATAAATTTCAAAGCATTACAGAAGCTTACAGTGCTAGATACTGACACTGAAATGCTCTGGTCATGAGCTAAGATTTATCACAGGTGAATCTGTAGCCAAAGGTCAATATAATTGTACTCGTAATCACTCTACAGAGAAGTGTGTTTCTCTAAAGACTTGCTTTTGGTTTGAGCAAACTTTCAGATCTACATATGTCAAGTGCTTTCCCTTGTTTAATCGCCATGTTACACCGAGTCAATCAGAAGGCAAATAGGAAGCAATAAGGAAGCCACAATATCAGAGCAAGTTTCCTGTTGTGTGCGTGTGTGTGTGTGTGTGTGTGTGTGTGTGTGTGTCGCATGAGAGTCGCCACAATAAATAGACACCCAGGTCAATGACTTGTGGGCTGATTCTGTAATTGCTAAGGGTATTGTATGTTCAAGACTCTGTCCTGAATCATTGTGTAGGCGCAACAGTAAGGCTTCTGGCAGATGTAGTTTTGGGCACTGCTGAGACAGACATTTCATAATCTTATGCACCATATGTTGCCTCACAGTCTTAAGCTAATAGAATAGGACTTACACAAGTTTAAGTTGTTTCTTTGGATGCTCAGTCAAGAGGAAATATGTTTTTGTTCATTTTAATGAAGATATTTTGTTTAATTATCATAACTAAACTGGGCCTGGTCAAAGTGAGCTGTGGATATGGTATTGATGGGAGGTGGCAGACAGAAATACATGGCTGCAAAGGGGGAATGACGGCAATCCTGTTGTCAAGCAGACTGCACCTTCTCAAAAACAAGATGGCCTCTGAGAGGCTCTGTTGTTCACCACCATTGCCCAACATTGCCTAATGTTGCTGTTCATGTATACGAGTTGTGGGCTGATCTGAGTACAGTGTTGATCTCTATGCGCACAGTGGCTGCAGAGATGTACAACCATTACATGACCTGTTTAATTTTCTCACTTCAACATCTCCCTGTGTGCTATATCATTTATTTTAAGTAAATGTTACCGTTTTTTCCCCTCATTCATACTGCATGTAAAAATAGATACAAAATTGCAGTGTTAAATACTTGAAATAGTTTTGGCCTTAAAGCAACTGCCTCCCTTCAATGTGGCATTTTTATTGCCCAGCTGCCTTATACATGTATGTAAAGATGTTATCATCCGCCAATACCTGCAACTATACTGTATATTGTGCACGAATACAGCAGCGTCAAAAATGTGTTGCCAGGGTTCTCACAAAGAACAGTTGGAAAATGATTTATTTTAAACTGTTGTGTTTTCAAGGGGAGGTAAATAATTGACTTAGAATATATATCGCTTGATTTCCCTTTTTAATCTGGTGTTTTATCTACATAATCACTCGAAAAATCTATTCATATACAGCTCCAAAAAAAATTAAGACGCCACCCCCATCTTTCTTAAATCTTTATCTCTACATGTATGGCAGCCATTCCAATGTCTGTTGAATTCCAACACAGAGAAAAGTTATCAGTAGTTTAAAGAATACAGAGTACAATAAAATAAATTCCTTTTACTCAAAGACAAACCTATAAATAGTAAAACAGGAGAAACTGATAATGCTGCAGAGGTCTCCTAATTTCCACAGCTGTATAACAACCCCTCGTGTTTGATGTCTTCAGGCTCTCGCATAAGATGTGAGGAAGGCCGTAGCAAGTTCAGCATTTAAATCATGATCCAAATTGAAGTTATTATAAACAGCTGTTAAAATCAACAATATTTATCCGTTGCTGTTCGTATGAAGGAATTCTGTTCATATAAGTATTGCATTTACACTTAAGAGGTAAAGGTGATGATAAAGACTTTGAGAGTTGCACATTTCTTTTTAAAGTGCTTGAATTTTAAAAAGCGGATTGAACCTGGTATGGCTCTCCTGCACAATAATAGAACACAATTGCTTCTGGCTTTGTCATGCTCTATACTTATGAACCTCCCTCTCCTGATACTCCAGAACCGCATGTACATATGCTGTGATCTGAATATGTGCATTTATGGTCATATAATGTCTTTAGTCTGGAGCTGCAGCAGACAAATCGGATCAGAGCTCTTTGATCTGGGGTCCTGCTGCAGGTACTGCACTCAGTCATCCCAGCAGACATTTGCTGTCTGCAGGGCTCTTGTCCACAGAGGCCCCTCCCACAGCCAGCACAGTAGAAAGCTCAGCCTTGTGGTTTCTGGACAGGGAGGCAGGGCTGCAGGGCAGGGAAACACAGGCTCCTTTTATCCAGCAAAGCCAGCCCCTTTGCAGGCCTTAACTTCCAGCCCAAAACTCGCAAAGAGGGCCAATGGTGGGATGTAGCCCCTAGTTGTGTGAAAATTCAGTACAGTCACGGGGATGAATGGGAGGGAATCTGGGCAGGCTTTGCTTTTAGTGTTGGCAAACAAGCACATAAATAGCAAGGTTGACAACCAAGTGGGCTGGAGGGGCAGTGGTGTTAAAAGAGCAGTTCAGAGGGAGCAGTCATTGGCCAGTACAAAGTTTGGGCCAGGATGGTGGGGGAGGGGAGACACACAGAAGTGAAGCCCTGCAGAAAGTTGGGAATTTCAACCACTGGGCTGTAGCAGGGTTTGAATTGATGAAACTTGTGGTAATGTGTTAGAGCTGTGTGTGTGAAGATGGACCTTAAGATGTTAAAAGTTGGAAAGACAAATTCTGTAGGGATACTAGTATGTTATTTACTTGCTATTGCAGGGTGCTAAAGAACTATGAAACAGCAGAATATATATGGCATGAGAGGGAGCATCCGTTTCATGTGCGTGCTCACAAAAGGAGTACTCTTGCTGTTCGTTACAGCTACTACAGCTGAGCACTCAGCTCTCATCTGTACAGAGCCCTCACACTACCCCACTATGTACTGAAGTAGCCAAACAATCTAGAAGCTCTGCACTGTAGGACTTGTCTCGTGATCCACACTAGAGCTGTGCTCTTCGTTCCACAGAATATCTATTTTGGTATTAATGTTTTTTAGTTATTGCTTAATGGTTCAAATAATTCCTTGTGCAAAACTAGCAGGAAATACTGTTTTCAGCCTCTCAAATATGCAGAGACATGCAGCACTTCTGTTTTCTTTCATACCCAAGTGGATATCTTTGTGTTTTGGATGTAGAAAACAATGAGCAGATTAATCGATGAGGAAACATCCTTGAAGCCCTAAGCTACTCAGCTCTACTATCATAACCAATATTTAATTTTGCCTCTCGGAGTACTGTCTGCCACTCAAAGCGGTCCCAACGATCTTTTCTTTGTGTATTTTGGAGTTTAGTTTGGAAATGATCTGGTTTACACAGCTGACGTGAGCAGTCACACATTAAAACACCTGATCCTGATTACCACCCTGTAATGTTTGTCTGCCAACAAATGCTCTCGACAACTGTACACAGTGGTGTCCTGAAACCAGGTTAGTGAAAAAGGAAGTTGCACTGACGAAGTGGCCATTAAGTTAAGAAAAGCATCAAAGGACTTGTTGATCTTTTGAAATGTCTCCTAGCAGACTTGTGAAAGTGGCCTCTGGCGTGCAGAGCTTTCTAATGCATGGAAAGGAAATCTCCTGGTGGCAAGGCCTTTACAATGTGCATCCCATCGTGCCAAAAACAAGCCCCAACACACCCCTGCTGTCTCACTGCCATTCACTGGTGACTGGGGAGTATCAACTGCTGTTTGCTGTACCATGCCTAACCTGTCGTGCGAGGTACACCCAAGCCCTTGATCTGGAATACGGCTGGATATTTGGGTTACCTGTGTTTATGCGGATCCTTCTGTGTATGAGAAGGGCAGTCCTCCCTTCTTTTTTTTTTTTTAAAACTGGCTGCTTTTCAAACCCTGCACTTGTGTACACACACACACACACACACACACACACACAAACACAAACACACACACACACACACAAACACACAAACACACAAACACAGAG
Source organism: Eleginops maclovinus (assembly GCF_036324505.1). Taxonomy (NCBI): domain Eukaryota; kingdom Metazoa; phylum Chordata; class Actinopteri; order Perciformes; family Eleginopidae; genus Eleginops; species Eleginops maclovinus. The sequence continues at coordinate 2,050,888 of NC_086357.1, read as the reverse complement.
GGAAGATTTGTCTCCCCGAGAAACATCTGTTAGTGATAATCCCTGCTGCATTCTGGGCTTGATTGGGTGACCCACTGACCTGCCTTTTAATGTTAGAGCTCAGAGATGAGACTGTGGTCCTTCCTTACCACAAGTTTGGTGTGAACAAACATGCATGTGATCTCACTGTCACATCACAGATGCGCTTGAATTGAAAATGCCAGATGGACTTGTAGGACTAACACGCCCACTTTTGTTTGCATGGCAGAATGGATCAAGATAACTGGTTAAAGACCGGGTTGGGAAAAGATATCACACAACATTTACTGCCGTGACTTCTAGAAGATTTGAACACTTCTCCAACATTAAGAAACTATTATCGGTCGTCATTTGCGATGCAAAACTAAACACTTTTCTTTATCATTATTTTGATCACTTGTTCGTATTTCTGATGTAAATTTAAAAACCTAATTATCTTTTATTCTGTAAGTAGTGAGCCAACGCCCAAGCTACCATGTTTAAGTTGCTTGTGTTATTTGACTATTCATCTGATAATGCTAATATTTGAATTTACATCAATGGCATGTTCATTCTGTCAATCTGGACAGAAAAATGTGAATGAGTATTATTATTATTATTATTATTATTATTATTATTATTACTATTATTATTATTATTATTATTATTACTACTATATCTCCCCACTTTCTCTACAATGACGGGTGCTCACTCTCTCCATAGATGATATACATTTCTGTGATGTTTACACATGATTTTGTCATTGTGTTGCTATACATTTAATTATGAGCTCATTGCCTTTGTCATATGGAATTATTTCTCCCCCTTCTCACTTGTTGACGCTGCTCTTGAATGCATAAATGGCTAAAAGTCTCCTTTGTGCTTACAGTGTACACAGAAACTGATTGCACTCACAGAAAAGCCAATGAGGTAAGCAGAAAGAGGAAGTTATCTGAAGGAACATTATCTGCACCTCTGCAGTGAGATAAAGTCCCATGTAGAAAGAAAACTGAATGTGACATTGGGTAGATTCAGTGTCAGGATACGTTCTGTATGTTCATGCGGAAGATGTTGTCCTTTTTTGCAGCCGTCTGACAGCATTCTGTCATCGCTGTCTCTGAGATTGTTGAGGATAAAGCTGAAAGTATTAGAGGAGGATTTCACTCTCCCTCGAGTGCGCTGTAAATGCACTTTGACATTCCTGCAGAGGGTTAATGAGTTATACAAAGGAGGGGCTTCTACACTGAGACAACACTTTAATCTGCCTTCGGTTTAGGACTGTTTTCTTGTCAATTCAACTGCCCTTTTGACAGCCTGTTTTATTAAAAAAACACCAAGCACCTTATGACGTAGGAGGTGGATATATTTTAATTTAATTTCCAAGAAAAAGGCTAATTATGCCTGTTTGTTTAAACGTGCTATTAATGCTTCTTAACAGTTTAAACAATGTTAAGCCTGAATTCTCCCATGCTTTGTCAGACAGTGAAGGGAGAGCAGACATTATCCCACAAGGAAGATGTGGTTTTGCTCTAATAACGCTGTTTATGCAGCACTTGGTGGACATTGGTTCCATCTGCTTAGAGCTCGGTTTATGATTATTTTGACCCTTTGATGAATTGAAATTCACTGAACTCCACAGAAATATAATACCTCTGAAATGTTCCTTATATGTGGCCCCTGATACATTTTGAATACGTTCTGGTGCTGCCTGGATTCTATGTTTGGCCTGCACTCAAAGGCAACCCAGACAAAGTGTTTTAACACACCCGGGTTTGATCTCTGGTTGGGATCAGCTGTAATCAGACACGGAAAAAGGGGCATTTTACAAGAGATTCCTTCATTTATGGATGTTGTGTCTATAATTTATAGATTTATGTGAATGCAGTACATGTGATCGTATCAAGGTAATGAAAAGACTAGCTGCAGCAAATCTCCTGCTGCTCTTTGAGTTGTAATGTTTTAGCCAATGCAAAACAGTTATTTTTATAAGGCTTTTAAAAATACTATTTTACATTACAACCAGATGTTTCAGGCTATAATTTTCTCAAAAAGTCACAGGCTAGGATTCCAAACCTCAAGTGCAGTGTGTTCTTAGTACATAGTAATTAGTTCTTCGTTTAGTGAAAACCAACCCTGGAGCGTTGGGAAGGTAAACTACGGCAGATTTCCTCACTCTGTTCAGGGCCCAGGATCATTGTAATGTACAGTAGGAAACATTTGTGCAGTTTCCTTACTCATCACAGTCATGGAAATGACTTGAATTGACAGATGGAACATACAAGAGGCATCTATAAAACACACATGAAGTGGATCATTTACTGATGCTCAATATTGTAGTCTGTACCACACTGACTGACAGGGTTTGTGCTCATCCCAAGCAACATTACTTCTTCATAGTAATGTTTTTTTAATCCCACTATGCTGTGGATAAAGTGGCTTGGTTTGAAACTTTTTTTTAAAATGATGTTGTCTGTCCAATGATTGAGTAAGATATGTGTGTGGGTTTTTAGGGTCTTTGTGTTGGCATCCTAATGAAAGAAGTGATTCACTCTTCCCTGTTGTTTTTTCTTTCAGCCAAAATCTATCGGACAGTTCCTGCTCACTGAGGTTTTCCTCAGAGGCAACCTCATAGAGAGCGATTACTTTGGACTGGAGTTTCAGAACATGCAGATGAACTGGGTATGTACCAGCAACTGTTTCCTTGGTTTCCTGTTGGAAAACAACAGTTATTCTCTAGGAACTATCATGCAAACCGTTTATGAGTGTCAGTCAAAAATGTCCCAGTTTGGGCTAAATAAAGTACTTCCTCAGTCCTGTACTACAAAGCCAGTTCAACATTTCCTGGACTTCTTTTGCATAATCTGGATTAGCTAACCCTAACCCTGGCTAACACCATCCCACTACCCTGTAGTAGGACCCAGGGTTTCTCAGTGTGGCTACGAGGGAGTTCACATGAAAGGGGTGGAGTTAGCAGCATTTGACCAATCAAAAATTTGGACAAGCTCACTGTCAGGCGAGTGTTATATTTCACAAATGAAGAGTAAACTATAATATCAGACAAATATGAAGTTAAACCTTATACATCCATGTGTCAGAAAAATCATCCAGGCCTAAAGCAATATAGCTGCAGCTGCAAAATGCAGTAAGAACAGCTGCCAAGAATATAGAACTGTGTGAAGTAACAGGTGTGTTATATCACAAATTCAGATCTGACTTTAATTACAAAGATATAGGCTACTATTTTAATTATTATCCTCAGAAATGAACGTAAAAAACATAATTTTGAGTGATGAGCAGGTTCACTTTAATACCTTAAAAGACTGGTGGTTTACAAAAAGTTCATCAAAGCCTAATCTAATGTGTGGAGTTTATTCTTCCCGTCGCTTATATATTCTTCTGTCCAGAACCTATTGCCCGGGTGTGTGTGCTTTTATAACACAATTTTTCAAGTCTTTAAATTACTCATGGCATACATAAAAGTGTGTTACCTGTAACAAAATAACGCTTAGACTCTGCTGTGTTTCAACATAAGGCTCCAAAAGCTGACGCAGATAAATGAACATATGTGATATGAATGATAGGTGGGACACGTCTGTCCTGCTGACTGAATGCATTGCTCTGTTGCAAATATCAGCTGATGCCAATTGTTCAATATATCTGTCTGGATGGAGCACATTCCTCCCTCAATCATGCCCAGATGTACCATGGTAAACAGGCTCCTACAGAGAGGCAGTGAAGACTACTTCTGCCCACAGCATTTGCCACATCGCTCTACTACCATCTAGACGCTGACTTACAATCACTGTAGTAATGGAGTCATTTTTGGTAGAGTTGTCTCAACTGCTAAATTCTTGAAAGTTATTGTCTTAATGTGGAGTTGTTGCAAATTCTTTCTCTTCAGGTTTGGCTGGAAGCCACAAAGCTGGTTGTGAGACAAGTCAGAAGTAAGTGTGTGTGTAAGTGTGTGTGTAAGTGTGTGTGTGTTTGTGGGGTTCTGATCTGATCTGTCCTCATGTTTTCTCAGGACCAGCAAACACTCTATTTAGGCTGTCGGTGAAATTCTTTCCTCCAGACCCGGGTCAGCTGCAGGAGGAGTACACAAGGTCAGTGACTGTAATTTCCTCTGGATATTACTTTTATCTCATGCATGTGTAGAGGGGCTTTAAAAAATACACAGATTGATTTTTTTCCTCTCAGGAAAGCTCATGCTTATGCTTTTTCAGGGAATTACAATATTTGTCTTCTGAAGAATGTTATTGAAATTGTTTCTGCAGTCTGTTAGAATTGGTGCCAATGCAATGTGGCAGCCTGTTGCATGATATGTACTTAACTCGCATGAACATAAATGAAATGCCTTTTTTGTTTTGTTTACCTAGGTACTTATTCTCGCTGCAGATGAAAAGAGATTTGATGGAGGGCAGGTTGATCTGCACAGAAAATACTGGAGCTCTGATGGCCTCTCACCTTGTCCAGTGTATGTTTAAGCTTCCATTTTATCACAGTACTTGGTTGTCCTGTAGTTAAACTTTTGTTTATTTGATTTGGAGGTTGCTGCTGCTGATATGTAATATTGTAGATAGAGAGGTGTTTCTCTAAAAGCGACAAACCTCTAAGGATGCATGTTTTATACCGCATTAGTTATAGATAGATAAGTGATGACTGTAAGTACAGCTACTTCTGCAGCTGTTGTACTTTATTTTCATATACAAGTGTAAAGATGTATGACCTGTTTAATGAAAATCCCAAAGTAATTCTTGTTTTCATAAATGTGCTGCACAGCGAGTGAACTACCACAGGAGTTCCTACACAAACAGACAAATATAAAACTCGAGAGTTAAAACCTCAAAGAATGGCCCCGGCCGTGGCGCAACTGGCTGGGGCACCTGCACCGTATGCCAGCAACCCGGGTTCGATTCCCGACCTGTGGTCCTTTCCGGATCCCACCCTGACTCTCTCTCCCCTCTTCCTGTCTCTCTCCTATCCGATTAAAGGCAAAAAGCCCCCCAAAAATATTTTTAAAAAAACCTCAAAGAAGTAGGATAAAAAAATCAAACAAGTAACATCAGAAACCAACCAACAGAAGCATGTAAATGAAAATCATTCAAAATGAAGAATGGAATAACTTAAACCCTATTTCAACCAATGTGCACACTAATAATAAACCCAGTTGACGTGGCTTAATACATGTTACCATAGTGTACTCTAAAAACCTGATGTGTAGCTCTTGCTTTGACCACAGCGGAGATCGGCGACTACGATGACGGAGCCGACCGCGACTTCCTGAGAACGACCAAGCTGTTGCCTTACCAAGAGAAGGTGCAAGAGAGGATCATGGAGCTGCACCGCAGGCACCTGTAAGTCGCTCCCTCAAGTGCCATGTGCTGGTTGTGACTGCTTTTTTGTTCATGACACTCTTAGTACTCTTATACAATTCATGTTTTCATTGCACTCTCTAACGGATGCAAAAATAAATACACAAATTACTACCTATTAAGAGTAACAGGAATAAATGTGACTGTTCACTCCTCACCACACTAAGCCAGTTTACTGTGACATGGGCACGGCTCAGTTCATACGAGGACTGACACGGCTTGACCTGGCTCCGTAGCAGGTCCTGGTAGTGTGGGTTAGTGGGATCCTTCTCCGCTCTAAGAAGGCAGCATTAACTCATTATAACCCATTCATCACAGAACACCAGAACAGTATGACTTCATTGAGATGCGTTAGCTGTTTCAAGAAGAGAAAAATGATACACAGTCCTCTCCAACTTGTTTTAAGATTGGAGGCACTTTATAGATTTGTTAGACTCTCTAAAAGTATTCCTTGACAAAAAAAAAGGGAGGCTCCCACAGATGTACTCTTACAGTAGTGGGCATCATTTCCCGCAGCATCGCATTTGAATTATATTTTTGGGAATTTGTACATGGTGGCACTGTGTATACCCCTGTTTAACGTGTCTTTAAATACAAACGTGTAGTGTTAACTATGATGAAGTAACTGAAGTGAGACAACTGTGTTCTTGCTAAAATACCATAATGAGAGGGTTTGCTCCATTTCAGAGTCTAAAAAACCCTTGCTTCCTTTTTCCCACCACCAGCCCCCTTGTTAGCTCAGTACAATTCAGCGACCAATAGGGGCTCTTTACAAACCAGTGTATTAGGCGGCTCTAAAGACCTTTTCTAATCTCTTCCCTTGGTTGCCAGTGTGGAAGCACAAGCGTTGAGTTTCCCTGGCCTAATCCCTGCTCTGGCCGCTCTATTAGCCAGAAGGCCAGAGGGGCAGGGGAGGGCCCTAAGAAGATTTCCCTGCTTAACGGATGAACAAAATTAGAATGTGGTGATGATTGGAAGGATATGTCTTCCTAACATGTTGTGTGGTTGTAATCACATGGTTTAAGATACAGACGTCTCAAAAGTGGTAAGGGATCTAAGGACGCAGTCTTCAGGAAAGTGTCATGGTACTATCATTGTTTGAATATCATGTGGTAAATCTAATTGACAGATATTGCATAATTAACAGCCTGTGTTCCATTAGGCTGGTCAATTGTGCTTTTTACCTTGTTTGTTAGAGGAACACAATTATTTTGCTGCTCTTCGGACAACAGGAAAATACCGTCAAACTTAATCTCTGAGTATTGTTGTTGCTACAATCCAGTGAACAGCCTAGTGGTGTAGGAAAGCAGCATTCACTCATTATAACCCATTTATCACAGCACACAAGAACAGTATCACTGTAGAACTACAGTATGACTTTACTGACAGTAAATATTTAGATTTGCAGATTCATAGACATTTGATACCATTTTTGGGGTTTAAATAATAATAATAATAAGAAGAAGAAGAAATTTCACAGTCCAGAATCAAACTGAATGTTTTGTTGTTGATGCAAACTAGTTTACGGCCAAGTGGTGTCTTCAACAATGTCTCATCATAAATGTACTCCTGGGAAAATAAGGGCTCCAACTGTTTATTAACTGGATTAATTATCAGATGTTGGCAAGGACATATTATTTATAATAAAGAATGCCTATTGATATATGTGCTTTCACCTGAGTGTACTTATGCAGCTCAGTTAACACAGTCAATACTATGTTACGGTTAAATGAAAGAGGCTCAAAGTTACTTCTGGACAAAATGACGGCCGCACCCACTTTCCGGGGGAAATCCTGCAATAATAGTTTTTTCATGTCTTAAAGCTGCTGAAGCATATATTGCCCCTCAAACAACAAATAAGTCCAGAGTTACAGTTCATTTACTTCCTCTCCAGAAAAAAGGAGAGTAAAAGAAAGGATGTAATTCAGAAATCTCAATTTCAGTGTCAGCCTGCTAATCGTCCACCGGCAGACCCACCAGACATCCATCCGCTATTTATTCGGAGCTCCGTTAAAAACAAAGCCATCTCTGTCGTCTGACGGTCTATCTGATAAGATTTTCCTGTTTCTGGAGTTATTAAAAAAATTGACAAACAGAGATATTGTTTTCTGGCATCACTTACATTTTACGGGGAAATCTGCATTATGGTATGAGGGGTGCACACCGAAAGTAAGAGGGCGCAGCGCCCCTGTTAACCCATTTAGACTAAACCCTGATATGTGTTTTCCATATTTTCATGCTCCCAGGGGCCAGACTCCAGCTGAATCAGACTTCCAAATCCTGGAGATTGCCCGTAAACTGGAGATGTACGGTGTCCGCTTCCACCCAGCCGCTGACCGGGAAGGCACCAAAATTAATCTAGCTGTTGCTCATATGGGCCTTCAGGTTTTCCAGGTGACTGCTGCTCTCATACAGCTGTGTTTTGTGGATGTGCCATTACTCCCTCAAAATGTTGCTATCAGGGTTATTACTTTCTATGTTAACATTCCACTTTTCTCCCAGGGCAACACAAAAATAAATACCTTCAATTGGTCCAAGATTCGCAAACTGAGCTTCAAGAGAAAACGCTTCCTGATCAAGCTCCACCCAGAGGTTCATGTAAGTCTTGAAGAACAGATTATTGTCCTTGCTCACAATATGTCAATGGTGGCTGTTTGTTATTTAAATGGTGTGTCTCATGATCCACAGCCACTAAGGAAGAGGCTTGGTAACAGTGTGTTTGTTGTCTTTCTCTGTTTCTAGGGCCCTCATCAGGACACTCTCGAGTTTATGATGGCCAGTCGTGACCAGTGTAAAATCTTCTGGAAGATCTGTGTTGAATACCACTCATTTTTCCGTATGTTTGACCAACCCCAGCCGAAATCCAAAGCTATCCTCTTCACCAGAGGCTCTTCCTTCAGATACAGGTAATACTTATCGACATAAAAAAGGCATATCTCATCTAAACAATGCTTGTTTATAGGAACTTTTAAAAATGTTTTATTGCATTTGTGTACATTTACGAAGTTGAATTCTTTAATTACGAGAGAAAAAACTCATGAAGATTATCCGTATGTGATGTGATGCGAAGTATCCTTCCCTGTTAAGTGATATTGTTAAAAAGCACAAAATGTTATTTGGTCAAATATTTGACTTTATAATCAGAGAATATTCATGTTTTCTCATAACACTAAGTCTTAAATCTGGGAAATTCTTGAGTTTCTTCTAAGAATGATAGCCTCCTCCTCTGGCTCCGTAATTATTATTTTTGTTGTTTAAGTATTCTGTGTTTTAATTATTAACTGTGTTCACAGTGGAAGGACCCAGAAGCAACTTGTGGACTATGTCAGGGAAAATGGAGCAAAAAGAACTCCGTACCAGAGGTGTGTGTTTTTTATATTTGGTAGATGTATATATTCCCTATATTGGTTTTTGTTTTTGGTTACAATATTAATGCCATGTTTCTTGCTCAGGAGGAACAGTAAAATCCGGATGTCTGCTCGCTCCCTCGCCTCAGATGTGCCAAAACAGGTCAGTGGTTCTCCAGGGTGCAACACATTTGAGCTTTCAGCATACTTTACTATAACGAGTACATTAAGACAATTCATCTCTGCTTTCTACCCTAATGGATTCTTCCCTCACTCTGTGTTCCTTATCTGTGTCAATTTTTCAGAGCTTGTCATTCAATGACAGTTTCAGGACCCCAGGCTCCCCCTCCTCCGCTTCTGTGTCCTTCTACCCATCACACGTCTCTAGCCTCCTCCTGCGAACAGAGCTCCAACCACAGCTGCAGCCTGCCACGCCAAGCCGATCTCCAGCGCCTCCCCAGCAGCAGCTTCAGCTCCCTATGCAAGCTGCCAGACCCCCCAGCCCTCCGAAGGAAGACCCTGTCAAGGCTGCTTCCCCATCTCACTTCACTTTTCAAGGTGCCCCTAGCAATCAGGCAGCAGGACACTGCAGCCCCTTGTTTGTTTGTGTACAGAGTGGCACTTCCAAATCACAGCCTTCCAAAAATGGCAATGACGATCATGAGCATGGCGGGAGGAGGGGAACAGGGAGCTCAGTGGGAGGGGGTGGGGGGAGGAGGAAGGGAGTTCTTACACCTGAGGCTTTTGAGGCAGAGCTTTTGCGTATAAAACAGAATCCCATGTTTTCAGTGTCCAACTCGCCGCTGCATGTCAGCGAGGAGTTCATAGATGATGATCCCACTGAGATCTCCTTTTATGGGGGGGGGGCCGAGGCCTATTCTTTTGGGCTATCTGATAAGGTAGATCAGTTTGGTTTTGTGGAGGGGTCTGACCTGAGTAAAACCAGGATCTTTAGTTTGGGCATTGAGGACCTGAATGGGAACACTAATCCCTTTCCTGATAGCATTGTGGGTAATTCTGAAACCAGCTCTCTGGTTAATAACCGCTCTGAGTGCAGCTCCCTGGACAACCTGGGGCTCAGCTCTGCAGGCGAGTCCATGTCAGCGAGTTATGGGGGCGCTGACTCCTCCTCGCTCCGCCTGCCAGGCTCTGATATCCAATCAGAGGCCAGCTCCATGGTCAACTTCCCGGCGTACTCGGAGCGTTCTGAAAGCAGCTCTGCTGTGCAGTTTAGTGACCTGGTAGAGCAGCTGGAGCAGCTCAGCTACCCCCCCACGGCCACCGAGGGCTCTGGGAACGGCAGCTCGGACTCAGACTCCGACTGGGGCTCTGACAGCGTCCTCCCCCCCGAGCAGAACCTGTTCTACAGTAACCCGCTGACGGGGGGCAGTGGAATTGAGGGTTTTCTCCTTCAGTGTCACAACCTGCAGGCCATGGCTCTCGCAGACCCCTCTGGACCCCCTCAGTTTAAAATGTAAATCAAATTGATTTTAAGCACATGATTATTAATAATGACATTAAGAAGCAGGTTGATCCAACCGGCAACGTGAAGCCATTCCCCCCCAATTTGTGATGTGCTAAAAAATAGGTATTCTCAGAGGATACTAACACTTTCATTTCAGACATTGTTGATTTTGTTATTCTTTTTTTTGTCCTCCTTCTTTGGCTCTGTGTAGTTTTTTTTCCAACCATACAGCCTCTTAAAAAAACACCTGACATGCAGAACGCTTTTTGTAGTCGTAAAAAACAGATCCATTTTCTGCTGGTGTCCGGTTGGCTTTATGTATGTCTATGTATAGTCATTTCTAACGGCCTGCACTCCCATCAGTTGGTACACATCTTTGTAGTGTTCAATTGATTTAGTTCCAAGATCTAGACTACTCATGAAACTTGGCTCGTATGTGGCCTTCATTTTCATGAGATTCTTGAATAACCTAGTTATTTCATAGTCCTTGTCCTATATAAAACATTCAGCTTATTTAGAGCAAACATTGATTATTGGGGAATCCCTCATGAATTTCAGAAAAAGAAAAACATTCTATGCTTTTACTTTGGAAGCTTTCTATAATTCAATAGGTGTTCATGTCATTTAAAACATTAATATACACACTGACATGGGGCTGTCTTTTTAGATAAGCCTCATATCAGACCAACAGGTACTGTTATGTCCCAATTCATTTTGTGCTTTCAAAATACTGTTTTAAAATCAAAATGAACTGGCTTTAAAATAGTTTTCAGTTGCTACTGCGTTTGCAGTTTTCCAGTAGTTACTCATTGATAATCTGTATTAAAACTCAGAGTAAAAATCTAAGTGATAGTAGTCCCGCTCAGTGATCCTCACAGGCCTCCTGTTTGAAAACACTGGAGCTCCTCTTCAGTTTGCACTTCTGTGCCTCTCTGACACCTGCTGGCTGAACTCGGCACTATCCAGGTGGACTAGTCCACAGTATGTAGACAGTGTCATGGAGGTTCATGTCTCCATCTATTTTAGACACAAATAACATTTTGCCTCATGCTGAACTATGTTAAAGAATGTAAGCAGTGTACTAAAGAGCCATTGAGTACACTGTTAACACCACTTTCTACTTCTAAATGAATGTATCATTTTACACGTTTGTAAGGCTTTGTGCTTCTGTAGTAAGCGGGACAGAAGTACTGTTATTACATTAAGAATGCAGTGCTTTCCAACATTAGAAAGATCAATGATTGTAAGTGGTAGGAAACCCATTAGATATTGTAGGTAAGGCTTTTATTGAAGCATCAGTGCACAACTCATTTGATGTCGCTTTGACTCTTTCATATGGCCTTTAGCATGTTTTAGTGTTAGTTATGGTCAGGGTACCAACAAGGTGGTACTCTGTTGATTGGAAGGAACGGGGATCTTTTGCACATTAGCTATGAATATCTCGGTACTTTTATATTAGCTGGATATTTTAATGTTTTTTAAGTATTTGTATAGGAACGGTCCTTCGTTGTGAGGTGGTTCGTTGCTCACACAATAGCATGCACAAAGCTTTTTTAACTGCTCTTTTTGTTTAGTCAACTCTCTTAAAATAAAGGTACTCGTGCCATAAAACACAGAACGTTTATATTGTGTTCAAATCTAAATAATCACTAGTGTTTTTGTTCATCAACTCGTGTCACTTGCTGAGAGCAAGTCCCTGTTTGCCTTTGAGCTCACTTTATTTTACAGAAGACTTTACTTGCACAGCTGGCTATTTCTGTACACGATACAGTTTTCTTTTATCCTTGCGCCGCAGTGCCTTATAGCACTTCACTCTTCTCGTGCAACATTATTTCTTGCATATCTCAGGTGTATGATCCTGTTTACTTAGTATAGTGTAGATGTTGCCGCTGAACATCTCTGTGGAAAAGGGGCTGTCTAGAGGCATTTGTTAAACACTCACAAGTTCTCATTGTCATTTTGAGGATGGCCATTTTCAATTTCCCCAATGAAAACTTTGTCTGGAACAGTCTTTTGTTTCATGTGCCATCAGCTACCTTTTAGACCAGGAGGAGTTGCTGTTGTTTTGATGGCTTTTTCTTATTTTTGCCTTTTTTCTGCCATGTAATTTTTCCGAAATCTCAACTAAATATTGAATTAACAACGGGCTGATTGATTATAACCAGCTAAGCTAACAGCACTTAGGCATCCAGTAATCAACACTTAATCCTGAACGTATGTATATTGACCTATTATAAACAACCTGTACTTTAATGTGTGTATGCTTTTACGCTCAAGAATAAAGTAATCACTTTTTGTTACCATGAATGTCAAGACTAAACATTATTTTTTAAGTTACACAGCCGCAGATGGAAGACGCATTATGGAGGTCATTCTTTAACTGCTTTAGGAAACATGCTTGCAATGTGCACGTTGAAAGAATATGCATGTCTTAGATCATGAAAGATAATGTTTACCTTGGATTGTTGTAGAAATATGAGGCTTTGGGGGGTTATACAGACAAACTGGACATATCGTGTATAGGTGTGCTAATTAATTCATAAAAACTCAACTAACTGATCCAACACAAAAAAAGGAAAAGCTGGTTTCACTTGCAAGTGCAATGTGCTCAAAATGATCCTGTGGTCCTCACATCACTCCTTTTTGAATTTCTCAATCACTTATTGTTCTAGAGAGTGAATAACCTTATTGGTATGGAGGGATTAAAGATTAACACTATTTTAAAAAGATGCAAGTGAATACACACTGCCTTTTTAATGTTGTGGCAGTAAACGTGGATTGTTGGGTGTTGGGTCGGACTCAGGATTCCTCAGCCTGACTCCAGTGTGCTGGCTGTTTGCACAGGCTCTGTGCCAAGTCATTCCACAGCGCAGCCCCGTCCTCCTGCTGTGGAGCCGCTCTGAACCCCCCCCCCCCCCTTGTGTCATTCCCTGTGGGAACAAACTATAAACAACTATCGGCCCTCCAGACAAGCCACATTCCTGATAAGTCTTTGCTTGAGCAATTATTTCCGGGTCGAGTCGTGACTTTTTTTTCTTTTTTCTTCTTTCCTCTCAGCCTTCCCCCGCTCCTGTTTTTTTCTCTCTCTGATAGCAGTGGAGGAGCAGTTGTGGTGACCTGTGACTCAGTGAGGGGGATAGCCCGGCTTTTCATCTGCTTGTTATGTCTCCTCATTTGTTGTGTAGCGAAGCTCACAGGTTGAACAAAGGCAAGAAGAGCCCGTTCTCTGAAATGGAGCCGGAGCGAGTTTGAGTTGGCAAGAATCATTTTGTCCTACTTGTGGAGGGCTCTGAAAACAATGGCAGGGGGAAAATGTGGGAACCATTACTTGCCTCTGATGTCTCCCTTTCATTTGTGGCCAGTGTGTGTGAGGAACCCCTCCACTTGTTTTAATTTAGATGTGTTTGTTTTTTGAGAGGAAATTAGATAATTGTGGAAAAACAGCAAGGTTAAGATAAAGATGTGTCTCAAGACTGTATGCAACATAAAGCACTGTGAGGCTTTTTAGTTCCACTTCTTGTGCAGCCCATGTGAGTTAAACCCTGCCCATTTCAAGATCATGTTTTTCCTGTTAAGGAAGAGTCCTTTAACCATGAATTCTCCCCTAACACCTTGCACTGCAGTCTCTACTTGAGCTGACTAGTTAAACAGATTTTATAGATACCATACTGATATATATACACTTTTAAATGTATGTTGTCCTTCGTCCACAGATGCAGTGTTGGACAGCCCTCAGCACTCACCCTTCACCTCCAAAGGCCCCTCCCTCTGCATGTCTCCCTCCTTCCAGATGTCAACCCTCAGCCTGCCGGGCCAGGCCTCATCCCCCCTGCAAAGCCCCATCCTGAGCGAGGTGGGCAGCAATGCCAGGCTAGAGGAGGAAGAGGAGGGCAGGAGGAAGGTACACCGCCTCACAGCCCATTATGAGTAGGAGTCGTGTATAATAGGATGGGACCCATGCAATCATTATTCTGTGACAGAAAGTGATCCCTTTATTGTTACTGAGTGTGAAGCCTCATTCATATTCACATTTGTATTCAATATTTGAATCCTGTATAAAGGGAAAGTTAGTTTGGAAGTGAGTATATTTAAATGTTTTGTTGGAGGGGATGTTGATTATCACTCGTGTCCCTCCTCTTCCTCAGCGATATCCCACCGACAAGGCCTACTTCATTGCCAAAGAGATTCTAACCACAGAGCGAACGTACCTGAAAGACTTGGAGGTCATCACTGTGGTGAGTTACTTTTGATTTATTGTTTTAGTTTGGAATGTGGCAATGTATAAATGAGAAACTTTATTCGTACAGCACCTTCATGCTGGAAATGTAGCACAAAGTTCTACACAATAACTGCTTTGGGATAAAATCGAGAACAAATAAGCACAAGGCATACCAAAACATAAAAAATCAGCCTAATTCAATAGTGAAAAAGATAAACAAATCTGCAGCATGCTTATACAGTATACATCAACAGGTCTCTGATGTGGTCCTTTAAAAAACACACATAGACACCTGCACCGTATGCTTCTATTAATATAATGTAGAAAAGGACAATCAAAAATGTACTATAATAATGACTTCATAGACATTGAAAAGGAATAACAAATACCCTATACCTTACTGATATTCAGTTCACTACAAAAATAACTTCCTATTAAAGTAATGATTATGGGAAGACTCACCTTCCTTTCATTTGGATTATTTTCCTCACACAGATATGAATAATTTCAAACCGAACATCAGTTGTACGTAGTCCACAAACTTGTTCATTCTTAACCCCTATTTTTTATAATTAGCAATCTTTTCTAAGCCCAATACAGAACAGTCCAGCACACATGCAGAGCAGACACCCCACCATAAACTGCTAGAGAGCTCACCCAGAGGAGACTCGACTGATGGTTAGAATGGTCACAGTTTATGGGGCGCTCCTGCAGGATATCACATGAACACGTAAATGTAATTTTCTCAAAGTATTTTAGCAAATCATTATGAAGGTCTAGCCAGAGAGGACTCAACCGCTGGATGATGTTGTTTTGAGAAAAACCTGCCTCCTTATATTGTGACAGCATCATGTCTATCATTCTACCTCCTGTATACTAAGGTTGCTTTCCCTTTCCTCTTTCCGTGTGAGTGAGTGACCTTATGTTGTCATGGTTTTATAGTTTGATACATTCCCCTGTATAACAATGTCGAGCTTATAAGGTTTTATAAATAGTTTACTGTGACCTGATAAGCAGGGTGCGATTTGACAAAAAAACAGAGGGGGGGGATGTGTTTTTATTTATTTATTCATAGACAAGAACATTGGATTTTTAACTTGCATAACTAGGGAGAAAAAAACGCAAAAAGTAGACAGGCCCTTTTTTCGGGTCCGTGGATTAGTCCCCATCACAACATGGCAAAACTTTTAATAACCCAGACATGGATTTCTATTCAACGTCACAAAAACATGCGTACGCACTAACAGGCAGAAAGCACCATAGAACAGCATCAATGCTCTCCATGAAAAGACCCTCCAATTAACTTAAATCAAACACTCAAAATAATTCACTAAATAGCACAACGTGCTGTCAACACTCAGGGACAGGTCTGGAAAACTAGACAAAGTAAACAGTCGGCTCTGGTGACAAATTTGTGGTGGCTTTTTCGTTTTTCCTATCGGGGCATTGTCTGCAGCATTTCGGCCCTCTTCTATCCACAATTCTGCAAATGGGTCCTGTAAAGTAAGATGATATGCTGCTCTGAACGCGTTTCATGTTTGGTTCAGCGCTGTTTTTCCTGCGAAGTTCCCGCACAAAAATGTTACAATGTTTTTGTGTTCGATGACGTTCAGAAATATGCACCGTCTGCCAGAAGGCTGCTGAATAGCCTACTCTGATGTAAAGACACTGAAGATCGTTAGATTTCAAGAGTTTAAGTAGGCTAGCAGTTAAGTTGCATTCATCGCTATCAAGGGGGGGAAATCCTTGTCCCCACCGGAGATAAAAATAATTTAGCAGAGGTAGGGATAGGAAAACCAGAGGGGGGGAAATCCTCACCATCCCCCCCTACAAATCGCACCCTGCTGATAAGTGAAGGGCTATTAATCCATGCTATGCCCAACTCATAAGCCCATTTACAGTTTTCATGTTTGCACACAAGTTCATTTATTAGGAGAGTATTGGCATCAGCAGTTTGTTTCCCTCCCCCCGCTCCCAGTGGTTTCGCAGCGCTGTGATCAAAGAAAACGCCATGCCTGAAGGCCTGATGACCCTCCTCTTCTCCAACATCGACCCCATCTACGAGTTCCATCGGGGCTTCCTCAAGGAGTTAGACCAGAGGCTGGCTCTCTGGTATGTCCCCCTCACTGTTTCAGAATCAGAATTCCATTATTAGCTTCAGGGACGTATACAGTCCTCATCCATGGCTAACATTTGTACCAGTTAAAAATAAGGTTTTGCACATACAAATGATTATGATTATTGCACAGTAGAATTGTCCTAAAAAAGGATATACTGTATATTGCACATTACAAGATTTCAACAGGCTGTGTTGTGTGAGGGTCTCCCAGGGGACATGATGGTTGTACAGTCTGAATGCTGCAGGAAGGATCTCTGTGTGATAAAGATGTGTGGACTCCTCTTATGCTAAAATAAGGTTAAATGTTCAAACCCTCAGGGAGGGGCGCTCTAACGCTCACGCCAAAGGGGACTACCAGAGGATTGGTGATGTGATGCTGAGGAACATGTGTGCTCTAAAGGTGAGAATCCCTCTCCTCTACATGTTTGTCTTACCAGCAGAATGTCCTGTGTTTCACGCTCCTGGTGTTTTATCGCCATCCTCAGGAGTTCACCAGCTTCCTGCAGAAACACGACGAGGTGCTGACAGAGCTTGAGAAAGCCTCTAAGAGGCTGAAGAAGCTGGAGACGGTGTACAAAGAGTTTGAGCTGCAGAAGGTCTGCTACCTGCCTCTCAACACATTCCTGCTCAAGCCCATCCAGCGCCTCATGCACTACAAACTCATCCTGGAGAGGCTGTGCAAGCATTACTCCCCCAGCCACCGCGACCACGACGACTGCAAGGGTGAGTCCCCCTCTCATGTCCCCTATCTAATTATGTAAGGGATAATGCACAACAAGGTCATTTATGTTATAAAAGAACCCCTGACATTGTGTGAAGCGGCCACATACTAAATAAACCAATGCCTCCACTCTGTATTCATAGAGAATTATTTTATCGACTTAAAAATGAATGTATCGCTTCTGCTTCAAACCAAATAGTCCTTTAAGTACGCACCAACACCGGCAACAGCAATGTAACTCAAAGTGACGGTTCACTGTTACTGCCAGTCTGTTCACCGTTCCTTTTCTACTAACAAGTCCTTAAACACTGCCAGAGCCCATACCGTGTTCCTGTCAGTGTGTTGGACGTCAGAGAATGCCACAGAAGAAGGCAGACAACAAGTGCACTCTGTCTTTAACCTCTTTCCTCCTCTCGCTTCATCCTCAGCAATGATCTTTATTTTGCTTAGCAGCGGTGTGATATTTAGTATTAATAGCCTCTGAAATGTCACTTGGCCAGTCAGAATCGAGTATTCAACTAATCTGTGTGATAATAATAATAGTTATGACACCATCTCGGATTACTTTACTAATGCTTTTATTGGCAACAGTCTAATGATCATGTGGATTTGATATGAAGTTTTTACTACTGCTTTCAATCAGTAAAAAAATGTATTTGCTCTAATGACAATAAATCGCAAGTCCTGAATACTAGGCAGGAACTCTTCTATGCCTTTCATGGTGTAGATATTTAGTCAGGCAGGTGCTTCACACATGCATGATGTTTTTATGACAAAGTGAATAATTTATTCTGTTGGTTTGAAGCTTCATTTAAAGTGTTGATGATCACATACTGTATTATTCAATATTGAAATGCTGGATAGCTTATCTTTCTAGGCAGATATTATGTTGTCTGATCTTTGTGCAAAGGTTAAACACATATGGTGAAGAGTTGTTCCTGCCTTCTCGAACATGTTACTTAATAAAGTGCAATTTAGTCAAATACAAATACTCTTCTCAATGAAACCAAGATGAGAGTGATTTTCTTTTTAGCAGGATGAATGATTGTCAGCTTCAATAGGCAGTGTGTATAAACAAAGGAAAAGAGCAGACATCTAGGTGTAGTCAGCCTACTATCACCGTAAGAATATATCTAAGATTATAGGGATTTAATTGTCTGCAGGATTTGGAAAACCTTTATTAGGGATTTGTCATCAGAAGTCTTGACTACTGAAATGGTTTCTTTGCAGGACTATCTATAATGTGTTCTTATGCTTTTATTGTCTTTTTGTAAAGCACTTTGATATGCCTTATGTTGAAATGTGCTATATAAATAAACTTACCTTTCCTTACTGTCAGTCAAGTAAACTGTTTACATGATGGGAATAAAACTGGCTGGATTCTTGTGGTTTACTTAAAATAATATGAAGTGTTTAAACATTTTTATTACAAAATATCTACAAATGTTCTCTTTCTGAAGCCTTCTCCTCTCCTTGCTCTGCTGAGATGGTTTGAAGACAGTGTGTTGGTCTGTGGTTTTTGCTTGACTCTATGCTGTCTCCCTGCAGAGGCTCTGAAGGAGGTGGCAGAGATAGCCACTCAGCTGCAGAGCAGTCTGATCCGACTGGAGAACTTCCAGAAGCTGACGGAGCTACAGAGAGACCTGATCGGGATCGAGAACCTGACAGCCCCGGGCAGGGTGAGTGCAATGACATGCAGCAGAGGGCAGGGGGTGCTGGGTAACTGAGTCTCTGACAACCTTCTGTTTTCAGGAGTTCATACGAGAGGGCTGTCTGTACAAGCTCACCAAGAAAGGACTGCAGCAAAGGATGTTTTTCCTGGTGAGTGCGGCACTACCAACATTGTATTTAAAGCTTCAACACTTGCCCTTCAATGCCGTTAAAAGATGTAATGTTTCTGTTGTCTCTTTAGTTCTCAGACATGCTCCTCTACACGAGCAAAGGTGTGACAGCGACCAATCAGTTCAAAGTGCACGGCCAGCTGCCCCTCCCTGGCATGATTGTGAGTCATCTTCTCCTTTTAACTTTGTCCCTCATTATCCTTCATCACTCCCGTAGCCATCCCAGCACAGCTTCAGGTACATCAGTGTAGAAGAAGAATACCTGCTGGTGACATGTTTGGGTATTCAGTATGATCTCATCAGTGTGTTGAGAAGGGAGGGCCTGGGTCTCCTAATTCTGCATGTCTCTGTTTTACTCCTGGCTGCAGCTCATAGTGCTGGATGCCCCGGTAAGTGTTCTGAGCTCTGCCAGCTCGGATGCCCAAACCCTACCCTTCTTCTCCCATGCTTGTGTAGAAGAAAACACCCAAAACAAACACATAGCAGATCGATCAAGATGCTTGCAACTTTAATTAGTTGTGTATCAAACAGTAATGATCTCAAATGACAAATTAGAAGCAGTTCTGTTTCTTCATGCCATAACTGAAGGGTTGTGATTTGGACTTGGGTAATGATGGAGCGTTTCATGTTTGACCTCCACACAGACGCATATACAGTAAAGGAAATAAGTATTTGATCCCCTGCTGATTTAGTAAGTCTGCCCACTTACAAAGAACTGAACAGTCTATACTTTAATGGTAGGTTTATTTAAACAGTGAGAGACAGAATATCAAAAAGAAAATCCAGAAATGTAGATTAAAAAAAAGATATAAATTGATTTGCATTTAATTGGGGTAAATGAGTATTTGATCCCCTTACAATCACAGAGCGGTTAAATAAGTCCTCTCACTTTAAGAAAGTACTCCTGATGTCAACTCTTTACCTGGATAAAAGACACCTGTCCACAGTCAATAAATCAGATTACAACCTCTCCACCGAGGACAAGACCAGAGACAGGTCTTGTGATCATGGTGGAACTAATGTATAAGGACATCAGGGACAAGATTGTAGACCAGCACAAGACTGGAATAGAAGACAAGACCACCAGCAAGCTTTCTCACCACTCGGTGAGAAAGAGACAACTGGTTTGATTATAAGAGAATGGAAGAGGCACAAAATGACCATCAATCGCCCTCGGTCTGCGGCTCCACCATCTAAGATCTCACCTCTTGGGGCATCAATGATCATGAGAAAGATGAGGGGTCAGCCAAGAACTACACAGGAGGGACTTGTTAATGATCTGAAGGCAGCTGGGACCACAGTCACCAAGAAAACTACTGGTAACACACTGCGCCGTAATGGATGAAAATCCTGCAGCGCCGGCAGGGTCCCCTGCTCAAGAAGGCACATTTACAGGCCGTCTGAAGTCTGCCAGTGATCCTCTGAAGGATTCAGAGAAGGCTTATGAAAAGGTGATGTGGTCAGATGAGACCAACATCAAGATCTTAGGCATCAACTCCACATGTCGTGTTTGGAGGAAGAGAAATGCTGCCTATGACCAGAAGAACACCGTCCCCAGCATCAAGTATGGAGGTGGAAACAGCATACTTTGGGGGGGGGGGTTCTCTGCTAAGGGGACAGGATGATTCACCGCATCGATCAAGGGGATCAAATACTCATTTACCCCAATTAAATGCAAATCAATTTATAAAATTTTTTTAATGTACATTTGTGGATTTTCTTTTTGATATTCTGTCTCTCACTGTTAAAATAAACCTACCATTAAAAGTATAGACTGTTCAGTTCTTTGTAGAAGGGGATCAAATACATATTTCTTTCACTGTAGATGCTCCGGTAGAGCAGGTCTGTGAATGGAGTCACACTCTTCGACTGTGTTCCTCTGGTTTTCCCCAGCATTAAAGGGATAGGTTGAATATTTTCTGTGAAGTCGTATGAGGAACATATCAATAGTCAGTGTTTTAACAACAGTCGATGATGTTCGACAGAGGATCTGAAGCTCTTATCTATGAATGGGAAAAAAAGCTTCCAATTATTATTTACTTAAACTGATAGATGTTTTTAAGTGGACATTTTTGCTGCCCTCCTCCAGAGCACACTGAATATGGTCAATTATACAACCCCATAACCATCCTTCAAAGCATTAATGGTAAACAAATGTGTTTTGAAGCTTTGGATGTTTGGCCAATGTTTTTCTCTTGTTTTTAGGTTGAGGAAAGTGAAAACGAATGGTCGGTCCCCCACTGCTTCACCATCTACTCTGCTCAGAGGACCATAGTCGTGGCTGCCAGGTGAGACGTGGAAAGAAGAGTAAAGTCTATTAAAGGACTAGAAGTCACACTGCTGTGTCTACATGGTCTAAACAGAACCACCTATTAAAACACAGTTAAATATGACACCATCTGTGGTCTCTTCAAGGTCACTTAACCTTTCTAATGATGTAGTTTGATCTGCTATCGACACTATAATGGTGTGTGTGTGTGTGTGTGTACAGCTCTAAAGTGGAGATGGGGAAGTGGATTGAAGATCTGAACTTGGCCATAGACATGTCCAAGAAGTCCCAGGAGAAATCCAGTATCTTCCTGGATGCCGGACTCACCGATCACTCCAACCGTAAGAGTTTGTGTTCCCTGGAGATGTGTCTGCAGTACCCAGAGATTTTTTTATGCTTTCCTCAACTTAGGAGAGTCTTTCCCAAAAGCTTTTTCCTCGTGATTGTGAAACTGTTTAAAGGTAGTTAATCCCTTCCTTCCTCCAAACAACTCGTCCCTCCTCAGGATCATCTGATGAGGTTTCTCTGGAGCAGGAGTCGGAGGACGACATGAACTCCTCCCGCACGTCACTGGACAAGCAGACACACCACCGCGCCAACACCACCATGCATGTGTGCTGGCATCGCAACACCAGCGTGTCTATGTCTGATCACAGCCAGGCTGTGGAGGTACTCCTCCCCTGCCCACACTCACACTCACCTACACACTCATTGACATCTCCACACACTTCAAACATGTTTGCAAAACACATTCAAAGTATTCCAATTCACGTTTAAGTGGCATACGCCACCTCTGCAGCGGTGGATTTGAGAGGATCAGCAGCCATCGCTCCGGGTCAACCTCTGCGTTTCACCTTCTTTCACCTTTCAGTTTCCTTTTCATGCCCCTCTTTTTCCTCCCTTAATATCCTGTGTTTCTAATGTTTGACTGAAGCATGTTCTCAAAGACTTTCTTCTTGTTTCTTATGCAGCTGATGGGATATTTATGAAAGCCCTGATGGGCAAGTGAGAAGAAAATCTGGTAAACCAAAAGTCTGATCCTTTCCTCTCTATCTTCAGCTGTAAGAAAAACATAGCCCCAAATTGCCCCCATAGGTGTGTCTGATGAAGTGAGAGTAAGTGGCTTGGGAAAGAAGCGTCAGCAGAATAATGTACAATGTAAATTTTAAAAAAGCATTACCAGACTTTTTCTCACTTGCCTCTCAATATTAATACATAAATATATAACAATAAATCCTTCCTGACCCGTTCTCACTCCACAGATCTGCAGGACTTCCTAACTGCTCGTTCTTCCTCTCTGAGCTAACATGCTAACACTTTGTTGACTCCCTCTGTCCCTCTTGTCTCTTCACCCTCTCAGTGTACGGCTCTCCAGCTGTCTCTCCTGAGCTGCCTCCTCGCTATCTGCTCGGTCAGGGCCAGAGACCAAACACCATCACACATGTTTGCTGGTACCGAAACCAGAACCTCTCTCTCACTGATTACCTGCGCATGGACCAGGTACTAGAGCCACAGTAGATATTAGAGGACATAGTACTATAGTAAGAGAAGAAAGCACAACAGCCAAGTTTAACTTTTTATTAAATGGAAAGCAAACATTGTTATTGTTTATTGACATTTCAAACTGGATTATTTGTTCATATTTCACATTTAAGCCTCTATATCCCATGAGGTACAACATTAAAATAGATTGCACTCAAATCAAAACATTCACTAGAGTCTAACCCAACAGAACATGTAAACAACTCAAAATAGCAGTAATAAAATAAAGTTAAGACAAATACCAACTCAAAAAACAGTGAGATGAGCAGTAAAACATGGCTCATTCAATTAGTACAAATTAGCTTCCTCCATTTTCAAGTGAGAGTGTGCCTCAACACCTAAAAAAACCCCTCATTTATTCACAAACACGTCTATGTTATAAGTGCAATATATCACAACCAAGCCCTCATACACTGCCACACCTCACTGCCAACCATTGACTTCCCACTGTCTGACCTCTCTATGTTCTGTGTAGAACCAGCTCTCGGGTTACCTGCTGAGGAAGTTCAAGAACAGTAACGGCTGGCAGAAACTCTGGGTGGTCTTCACCAACTTCTGCTTGTTCTTCTACAAGACTCACCAGGTCAGCAGACATAACCTGAGACCAACGACTTCTGCTACACGTTTGAAAGAGTTAAGTTAGGCGAGTGTGTCTGTGATCTGAACGCGTCTCTG
The DNA here is from genome assembly GCF_036324505.1 of Eleginops maclovinus. NCBI lineage: Eukaryota > Metazoa > Chordata > Actinopteri > Perciformes > Eleginopidae > Eleginops > Eleginops maclovinus. The sequence continues at coordinate 2,027,321 of NC_086357.1, read as the reverse complement.
TTTGCAGGACGACTTCCCACTGGCCAGCCTCCCCCTGCTCGGCTACACCGTCAGCACCCCCGAGGAGTCGGACAGCATTCACAAGGAATACGTCTTCAAGCTGCAGTTCAAGTCCCATGTTTACTTTTTCCGGGCTGAAAGCGAGTACACTTTTGAAAGGTATGCAACCTGTTTTGAATTCCCAGAATACTGTAGTTCTATCCATAGGTCAGTACCGGAGACCTGAGAGGCAGGCTGTGAAAAAAAGTTCTGGTGATCCAACTTCTCTTTCATTTGTTTTTTGATTGTTTTTTTTGCTGATGAAAAACATGTTGTCCACTGAAGCTATCATTTCAACACCACCTCATGATCTAAACAGCACGCGTCTATCGTTTTACCAACCCAGTTGAGATTTAACCACGCCCACTACCACATTAACCTAGATCTGCGTGACCGCGTCATGGACGTGTAAAGAGAACATCAGCGTCCCTGAGATTGATGGAGTAATATCAGTCTACTCTAGTTTTCACAGTTTCATAGAGCAGCGTTTTTCCATGTGAAAGACGATCACAGTTAGGCAAAGCTGAGTAAATGTTAATTTTTGATATTAATTCACCATGGACTTAAAAATAATAAACCAGAAAACAATATGTAGTTTAATGGCGTGTGTTTTGTTTTTGTCACGTTTTGTACATGAGTACAGTATTTAAATCTAAACTGGGTTGGTAAAACGATCGACTTACACAGGACTGGAAAAATGTTTTTCTTAGGTTATATTTAACTTATCCATGCTCTTTAAACGCAAGGGACATATATTGTGTGTCAGCAAGTTGTGTTACATAAATGCCATGTGTTGGGCTTTAACGTCTTGAGGAATATTTTAGATCAGCAGAATAATCATACTCTTTGGCCTCTCAGGGCTTCTGTAGGTCAGCCTTAAAGTGGTAGTAAGCTTTTTTAAACCTTGATGGTGTCTTCACAGATGGATGGAGGTGATCAAGAGTGCAGCCAGCACCACAGGCCGGATGAGCCTGCTCATACCCAAAGGAGGTCCCATGGAGATAAACGGAAACTGAATCAGGGTGTACCTGGAGGCTGGGCCCCCGGGACATCAGGAAACGATGCTTTTCAAGGCAAGATTTGGACAATAACAACTGGAGACTGAAAGATACTGCCAGTTTAAGTGTTAACGTTCAGCCTAAGGATTTAATTCTAATGGTTCTGTGCATTTCTTTTTGAAAAATTATGTAAATGATAACATTTTTACCGTTAACAGGATATTATAAAAGGGAGAAATGTACATTTTGATCAGTTTTTGCATGTGTAGCACCCAATTAGGCTATAATGTTATATGGGACCAAGGCTAACACAAAGGGCTACACTTCAGATTTTTCTGAAGGACTTTACTCCTCAGCACATGATGACTGAAGCTTTGTTGGGCACAGAGGATTTACAGTATGTGGAAAATGAAGGCACATGATGCCTTGTGCTCTGTGTACTTTGAGAGGGTAAGTGTGAGAGATGAAGGTGAGCAGAAAGTTCACAGGATGTTGGAAAAAAGTTTACCAGTAGAAGTGGGTACATTCAAGGAGATGCATAAGATGTTCCGATAAATTCAGGCTGCTCATACAATCTGGTTTCAACATTTCTGAGAGTTTTAAGAATAAACCTGTGAGTGTAAGCATAAGCAGTGTCTATTCCTGAGCTTACTGATGAAGGGAGGATACAAAGGAAGGTGAAAGGGAGATTAGTTGGGCAGCATTATGGCCGGTTTGGTGCTACAAATCTCTCTAATATAAAAAGCATCTTGTTTTTATTTTTGCATAGGTATAACTGTTTCGAGAAATATTGTAGAGATTGATCACTCTGCAGATTTTCCGTGAAAAAGCAAAACAGAACAACATAATATGAAGTAATCGTATTGGTGATGTCTGACAGTTTTAGACAAATGGGAGCTGACTGATGGGAGACCCACATGACGCTTGTGAGTTATTTAGCGCACTACATGGTATCATTTGGTATATATATTTTTGTTGTATGAAGACTGGAATCTTTACCCTCTGTGTGTGTGTGTGTGTGTGAGTGTGTGTGCAGAGAAGCCACTGGAGCTTTAATGTAAGGTGATGGATTATTTCCAGACCACCTGACCTGTGTGTGAGGGTCTGACTGTTGCACAGTTAACTTACAGTACGGTATTCCTATTTATTGTTTAGCATGTCATCAGGGTTGTGCTCCTGAATGCCTCCCATGTAGTCTTCATGTTATTCCATTGAAAAGCTAACCAATAAAAGATCATTTCAATCTCACTTTGTGTTGATGCGTTATTTTTACATACTTTGTCTTGCAGTTTTATCTGAAAACTGCTCACAGCATTAAAAAAAAGCTGAGTCACCAAGATGTTTTTTGTCCTGTGCTACCGAACAACTTAAGGACCTAAAGGAAGATCCAGTATCATAGATTAAACAGACAATGATATCATGATATTACAAATAATGACACAACAGCTTTACAGTGTGGTATAACTACGGCTACTTCAGTTAGGGAAGTGTGTCCTGTATTCTGATGACTGAACATGATTGAGTATTGTTTCACTATGAGTTTAGCACACTATCTGAGCTAAAGCAGTTAAATATTGTATCTGGACCTCAGGTGACACTTGGGAGAATGTAATGTTGCTTTCAGGTTTTGTGCTGTGAATGTATTTTTAAGAGGAGGTAACGATTAGTGAAAATAAATCCCACTGAGCCTCGTCATGATCAAGTTATCAGTCACAGTTTAAAGGGTTCTGTGCAGACTGTGTTGAGCTTTCATAAACAAAGCAGGGCATTCCTCAGGCGTGTCCAGACAGCGTGACACAGGGTGGAGCGGCTTCCCCAGAATCACAATATTACTCGTCGACCGAGGACGTTTTTCTCTGTTAGGGAGTGGAGAAGGTGTGCAGCTGCTCGCTGTCAGAGTGTTAGGCTTAAAAACAACATGGCTCAGCAGGAATGGATTTAAACTTGAAACATTTAGTCCACTACCTTTATCTCACAGGTCCGATTAAAAGACTGTTGGCAGATAACAATTTGATAAGCACATCAAACATGTTGCATACTCTGACAGAATGCTATGTGTTGGTTTCAAATCCTTATCACAGAGCTGTAATCACTGCACTCTTACTGGATTAGTGTCAGAGGGAACAAATAACTGACCTTCCTCTTTCACAACTATGTAATGAGTAGGCAGATACCATGTGACATTGTGTTTTCCCCATATTTCCTGCTGTTTAAAAAAAAAAAAACATGCATAGGGCTTTTAATAAATGCTGACACACCTACATTTACCACCAGTGTTGCGAATTCTGCCTCTGATGCCCCACTGCAAAAAAAGCTGTGTCCCGTGTCTAACCAATTCTAGCTGTTCCCCTTGTCTCCAGTCTTAGTAATCAAATCCTTTACTTAAGTCAAAGTACATACAGTTGTCTTAAAATAATCCATTGCAAGTAAAAGTCCTCATTTCAAAATGTTACGTAATTCAAAGTAGAAAAGCATTAGCATCAACATGTTCTTAAAGTATAAAGAGAACTCATATGACCCATTTCAGAATTATATGAAATACAGAAGTATTATCAGCTAAATGTACTTCAAGTATCAAAAGTAAAAGTACTTGTAATGCAAAATGGATCTTTTCAAAGTATTATTCACACGTAAGAGCATTTTAGTATTGTAGTTTGACAATGTGGACCAAATGAAGTCACTAGAAAGACCGTAGATTAGTACAGTCCACACAGCACACAGGAGCAAGTGTTAACATACTGTATTGAGTGAAAAGTACCATATTTGGATTTACCTTTTGTATAGTGTAAGTTGCTTCAAATGGAATTACTCAAGTAAAGTATAATTATCAAAAAATGACTAAGTAAAATATACTTTAGTAAATGTAATTTCTACCACTGTATTATTCTATTCACTGAGGGTAACATGTTCCCTGCTAACAGTGTCCCATCTCCGCTTCACAGCCTGAGCATTTCAATTCAGACAAAATCAAGGGTTTAGTATGTCGAATTTTGTTTTACAGGCACACCTTTGATAAGATCTGTTTAATAAACAGCTGAGGTACTGAGTCACTTTGTGTGTGTGTGTGTGTGTGTGTGTGTGTGTGTGTGTGTGTGTGTGTGTGTGTGTGTGTGTGTGTGTGTGTGTGTGTGTGAGTGTGTGAGAGAGAGAGAGAGAGAGAGAGAGTTGGGATGGGGGCGGAGGGGCGGGGCTTGCTCTGCTTATCTCCTCCTTTGGACTCCACAATAGTGCCCTTAGAAGGAGAGCTTGTCAGGCTGTAAGAGTGGCAGCAAATCTTCACTTCATGAGACAGTGATCAAACCTCAGTGACAGTTAGTATGAATATTATAATAGGGGCGAATTAGCTTATTAATTGTCGGGTAAGTGTAATTGAATTGTCCTTACCTTTCACTATAAGCAAGTACTGGCGCATTAAGTTTACATTTATGAAGTCATACGTAACTTTTCCGCTCGCGTCAGACTGATCCTCTCTACTGCTCTGCAGCCTGGAGCTCCAGTGCGGCTCTATCAAGACATTTGGAAGATGTCCTCAAAGTAATCCAGTGTTTGTTATGCAGGAGATAATCTCCATAAATCTTCCTACCGACTAGACAAAGGAGCAAAGGCGGTGCAGCGGGGAGGAGCGCAGCGCAGTCCCGGTGGATGAGCGCAGCGGTATGGAGATGTTGCGCCGCTCCTCTGTGTTCGCGGCTGAAGTGTTTGACCGCTCGCCTACGGACAAGGAGCTGGTGTCCCAGGCCAAAGCACTGTGCAGGGACTACATCCACTCCAGGCTGAACCGTGCCGGGATAGGCTGGTCCAAACCTGAGCACGGACTGGCTGCATCAGGGGGGGCCCTGGGAGAGATCTCCTCCGTGCTGCTGTGGCTGGGTGAGTTGCAGAGGTTTAAAGTAACCAAGTACATTTACTTAAATACTGTACTTAAGTACAATTTTGTGGGACTCGTACTTTACTTGAGTATTTCCATTGTATGCTACTCTGTACTTCTACCCCACTACAATTCAGAGGTAAATGGTTTACTTTTCTCCACTACATGTATTTAATCCCTTCAGTTACTTTACAGATTTGCATTAATGATGGTAAATATAATCAGCCCTTAAATCAGACTTTAGTTCACCTGCAGTAAATCCAGCAGCTACCCTGCAGTATACAAAGCCATTCAAACTAGCTGCACCTTTACCAGCTCTGAGAACACTTTAATGATCAATCATTATAAAACATATCAGAGATATTATTCTGAAATGGACCAATCACACACTTTTACTGTCGCTACTTTAAGTACATTTAGAGGAGAATACTTTCTACTTTCACTGGAGGAACATTTTGAATGCAGGACTTTTACTGTAACAGAGTATTCCTACACTCTGGTACTTCTACTTTTACTCAAGTACAGGATCGGAGTACTTCTACTATTACTCAAGTACAAGATCTGAGTACTTCTACTTTACTCAAGTACAAGATCTGGGTACTTCTACTTTACTCAAGTACAAGATCTGAGTACTTCTACTTTTACTCAAGTACAAGATCTGAGTACTTCTACTTTTACTCAATTACAAGATCTGAGTACTTCTACTATTACTCAAGTACAAGATCTGAGTACTTCTACTATTACTCAAGTACAAGATCACATGATCTGAGTACTACTACTATTCCTCAAGTACAAGATCTGAGTACTTCTACTATTACTCAAGTACAAGATCTGAGTACTTTTTCCACCTCTGGTGATTTGTGAGATAAGTCAGTGGTGGAAGGAGTACTTAGGAGAAGGAGAAGGAGAAGAAGGGACATTTACATTCTGCATTTTAACCATCCTAGTGTTAGGAGCAGTGGGCTGCCAGATGTACGGCGCCCGGGGAGCAGTTAGGGAACGCTGCCTTAAAATACTTCATTTCAAAGGAAAGCTCTGAATTCAGAATGTTACTGAAGTAGAAATATGCTTAATGTACTTTAGGGTATCAAAAGTACCATGCAGTACTTAGTGTTTAGAAAGTATTGTATTATTATAGAATATTAAGTGATTCCTCCTTTTAATTTCTTACAAATACATGTAAGAACATTTCAATGTTGTAATTTGTTAATATTAAGATAATTTAGTTTTAATGTAACTTACTGCAGTACATGATATATAAATCTAATGTCCTGTAAACCTTAGCTGGTAACTATTAGTGTTAATAAATGAAGTAAAATGTACAATTTATGTTCCAAAATGTAAGAGAGTAAGTAAGTAAGTCATTAAGTAGCATTAAATGAAATACTTAAGTGGTGTACAAGTATGATAAAACAGTAGTTAGGTACAGTAGGCTACTTGAGTAAATGTACTTAGTTACTTCCCACCTCTGGTAAATTGTGACGATAGTAAACCAAACACTGCATGGACTTTATAAGAACGTCATTTATAGAGGAGAGAGAGAGAGAGTCATGGTTAGTTCAAATGCAAAGTATTTCCATAGTATTCATTACAGAAGTTCACATTTAATATATGGAATACCCAGATGTCATGTCGACAAAATATTATATATTACTTAAAGACATCTGTGGACCTGAACTGCAGTTTAAATTTGATCAGTGCTCAAATAAATCATTCAGTTTTTTTTACATAAGTAAACGTTGTAATACCATGATTTAAAATGTACAAGTAAAAGTCCTGTACTCAAAACCTTACTTTTGTCAAATTCAACAAGTAGGCTATAATCAAGAAAATGAACTAAAAATATCCTGGGGTCTGGGGCTCTGGTCCTTGTTGAGGTTTGACGTCATTATTTAGAAATGTGTTGTGGGATTACCTTTAATTTTCACTGGAAGACCTTGAAGTGATTCCTGGTATTCCTCAGAAAATGAAGATTTACAGTTTCATTTAAGGTAACGTCACTCCACCTGTCAGAAGTTTCCCTTTATTATGTGCGGTTATCATCACACCTCCCGTTTAAATAGTTATGCAATTCTCTGGAAACTCAGATCTAACAGACTCTTGAGTTTGTTAGAAACAGGGAGGATATTTGGGAACTCTTTCAGGCAGAAAGAGTTTATAAAAACATATTTATTTTTGGACTTTGTTTTCTTTAAAGTCTACTCGATATGATGTCATTCCGGAGTTAGACTAAAACAAATGTAAACATGTAAGAAATGTATTCGGAAAATACAATTTTCTGCTGAGAAAATGTAGGCCTATGTACCTATGTAGCTGGAGCCAGCTGCCTGTTAGCTTAGCTTAACACAATGATTGGAAATAGGAGTAAGCCACTAGCATGGCTCTGTCCAAGGGTAGCATCTAAAAACACCCAAGAACAGCACTGACTGTATGTGCCAGACTATTCTTAAATAGTACATACCTTTAAAAAAAGCTATGTTTCTCATGTTTCCACTTCCGCCACTTGGCCATCTTTGAAGGATAGTAGCAAACGCAACCTATTGACCTAACCTGCAGGACAGACAAAGTAACAGCCACTCCTATGACCAACGAACAGAACAAAATAAGACCATTGGGTTACAAATAATTTATTTCCAACGTGGGAAGTAAACTAGGGAGACGTGGACGATATTGTCAGCTCCTTCCGTTGCTACAAGCTATCCTTCAAAGATGGCCGCCTCAGAATACCTTGTGGTTCACTATTCAACTGAAAGACATGAGAGCGGGGTCAATTTAAATTGTTTTGGTAAGTCTCTTAACCAAAACAATATCTAAAGTGAGACATGTAGCTTATTATTGGATTATATCAGCCAACTGACTTAATTATCTCTGTTATACAGCATTATTCAGCTAAAGCTAACTTTAGCTACCATAGTATAAGAAGAAGCATAGAAGGCTGAAGCAACCACACCACTAAAACAATTTATTCAAACAAAGGTGCATTACTACTTCTTCAGAAGTAGCCTCGAACACACTATAGAATTCACTCAGTTTAGTCTCTTGTGTTTTGGCCAGGTGATGAGTTGGAGTACCTTCGACCCAACGTGTACCGTAACGTAGCGCGACAACTCAACATCACCGTGGCGTCAGAGAACATCGTGTCGGATGCTTTCCTGGCCGTGGCAGCAGATATTTTCTCCACAGGTAGGTCCACACCAGAATCTGGCTGTGTTGTAAATCAAGCTGCACATACAGGCCTGCATCATGGGAACTAACTTCAGTGCCTTAGTATTAGGAACACAAGGTTGAACAAAGGAAGAGTATCTGAGGGAAGTTCTTCATTTTGTTATCATCAGGGAAGGAGGAACTTCAAAGCTTAAGCCAAATACAATAAAGAGATTGTAAAACGTTTGGAGAACTCATGTTACTGCTCCTAATAATGCTTTTCCATTGAAACAATTATAGCAGTGTTTCTCTTTCTAAAACCCCAGCTTTCATGTAAACAGCTCTTTTGCAGAATGCAGGAATCTGTAGTTAGTCTGAGACATTATGTTGCCCCCCCCCCCCCCACCCCCCCCCCCCCCCCCCCAACACAAGAGAGAACATTCAGTCCATATTAGGGTAACATGTTGCTAAAGCCGCTGATTGTTACGGACAGTTTGGACCCCACCCAAGGAGTTCAGACATGAGCCTCAGCTGCTTTATTCCTTCGGGACTGTTACAAAGAAAACGTTCTGTACACTGGATACATGTAACTGTGCTCCTCAAAAAGTGTGGAGTTACTTTGAAATATCGCTTCAAACACATCACAATGAAAGTTGTCCACTGTAATCCAAACATGCTGCAGGATTTGGAGAAATACATTGTAGTACATGCACGTTGAAAATATAGCCCTGAGTGAGGGAATGTGGACAGTGGAGACATGTCACTGTGAAGAGGAAGTCCTGGCAGCAGTAGATTACGTCCACACACACGTCTCACTGTCCCCCAAGGCCCAGATAAACTACACACCCTACATGTTACACCAGTGCCCGGTCTTGAGGCTGTAAAGATCAATGTTCTTTTTACTTAAAGTGGTTTAAAGCACTGTGTAATGTGCAAGCAAAGCTAAATAGCCACACAGGGAGGTGGGGGCAGAGGTAGAGGAGACTCTGAATGAATGTTGATGCTGCGCTGCCTGCTGGATCTGTTCACTCACCGGGGGAACCTTTGTGAATAATAAAGGCCTTTTTTTAACACAGGGGTGCAATAGTTCTGCCAATACTCTCAAAATATACATCTGAGGGGGGTTCCTGTTTGCATGTAATTCATTTGTCAGCAGCAAGGCTGGGCAAAGGGACACGTCTTTCTGTGTGTGTCTGGGTGTTGCAGTGGAGTTTGAGGATGGGCCTGGTGTGAGCAAAGGGTGGCAAAGGGGCCACTGCCTATTTTTGAAACAACAATTTTAATATATAGATTAGTTGCATATCCAAACAGTAATCAAATGGATGTGTGCAGTGGTAAAATAAATGTGTTAAAGATTCCAGGTCTTGACTCTTTCAATTTTTGGGAATTTGGAGGATACGTTGGATATATATTCTGTTTTATGAATGAGCACACACCCAATAATATCATTGTAGTTATCTCCAAATAGTCTTTGGTACATCTATTATTTTAAAGGAAAATTGGGATGTTTAAAAATGATGTGTGAAGATTGAAAGATCACATTTTTATCGTCCTGGAGGGCTGCAACAAAGACACCGTTGAGTTGCATTATGGGAAACATGTAGGATCTGGAATTGTTAGCGCTTGATGTATCTGCCAGGCCTCTTAGATCCTTCATTACTGTTTTCTAAGTTTAATGCATTTCTCTTCTCGAGCAATCTGGAGCGAAAAGTAGGTTTTAATTTCATCTCTAAACTCAGCATCGGTATGCAGCTGTGCACACCATGTAGAGTATCATTCTGCAGATTCCAGATTTGAGAGTTAAAGAGAAACATGACCTCCGTTTATAAGATCCCAGGAATGAAGGTCTGACAGTCGCAGAAGAGGGATGAAGTCGAGGCTCCGTCTGTATCTGGGACGTGTAAACATTGCAGAAATAGTCTGAAGCTTTGACTGTAAATGGTGTGGCAGCAGAAAGCTTTTCTCAACATGTGAACTAAGTTGGAAAAATGATCTGCTCACTAATCTAGCGAGGCGTACTGCCCGCCCGCTGGCCCGGCCTTGTGTTTGGGTTTTGTTCTCTGAAGGGACAGACTAATGGCTGGCTGCTGCTGAAGTTATATATTGTGTTCATTCTTCTCCGAAGAGAGCTGCTGACAGATGTTTGCTGCACTGGAAACTAGCCCAACTCTTCAAAGAGGGCAGTATCACTACACTTTAAATGACCATTTCCCAAGAATACTCAAATCTTCACAAAAGAATTATTTGCAAAATGTTGCAATGTGTTCATGCCATGCAAGGTAAAATATGTGAACCCTTTGCAATCCGTTTGAACTAATAGAACACAAATGATTGTTTTTTTCTTAGTTAGGGTTATCTCATGCAAACATTCACAGTGCAGGTTAGAAATATGTTGTGAACCTCTAGACTTTAACAAGAGCTAATTGAGTTAGGGGTTTTCAAACCTCATTTCAATCAGTGAAACATTACAAGTGTTGTTCAAGCTACTTTGACTAATAAAAATCCCTCTAACATTTGTACTGTATTTGGTTTTCACAAGATGCATCTTCTGATGTGAACTGTGCTTCGCAAAAAGAGATCTCAGAAGAACTACAATCAAGAATTTCTGATTTGCATACAGCTGGAGAGGGTTACACAGTAATATTCAAGAGTTTAAATATTCATCAGTCCACATTTTCTATAAATGGAGACAATTTAGTACTTTTCCCTTCTCCCTAGAAACAGGCATCCAGCAAAAATGACTCATAAGGCTCAACGCAAAATAGTCAATGAGGTAAAAAAGTACTTAGAGTAACAGCTGAAGGCCTGTAGGCTTGTTCTTTGAGGTTATGCTGCCAAAGGAGGTTCATCAAGTTAATAAATCCAATGGTTCACTTATAATTGTGACTTAGATGAATATCAGATCACATTTAATGACCAATTCATGCATAAAACCAGGCAACTCCAAAGGGTTGACATACTTTTTCTTGCCATTGTATATCAGTTAGCAGTATATAAATGTGCAGAAAGATGTATGTTGCTCTATCAGTGACGTATGTTGTGTGTCTCCTGCCAGGTGTGACATGGGGGAAGGTGGTTTCTCTGTACGCTGTGGCCGGAGCCTTGGCAGTGGATTGTGTTCGCCATGGACACCCAGCCATGGTTCATACCATTGTGGACTGCATGGGGGAGTTTGTGCGCAAGAGCCTGAGCTTGTGGTTAAAAAGGAAAGGGGGCTGGGTAAGGGCATCGTCTTGTTTAACCTTATCCGAGTGTGGCTGAGGAACTTAATCCAGTGCCCTTAGTTCCTCTGTTGTAAACTGAAGCTGGTGTGTATGTAAAATCCATATTTGATCATATTGCTTGAATATAAATTATTTTTGATTATTTATCATTCAAATATTGTATAATATGGAAGCCCAAAGGGGACTTGAATGTACAATTTAAAATGAAAATATGATTCCACAACACTATTATAGTTTATAAAATGTATTATGTATGTAATATTATTTCAAATTTAAAGATTTAAATACAATATAAATAATATACTTTCTTAAAATATAAAATTAAACAGCATTTGAAAATTATTTTTGAAAGTCATATCTCACTCAGTGGACAATATTCAAAAGTTAAGTCAGATTTTTTAAATTAAAATGCAATATAAACACTGTTGTTTGTAAATGTCATTTTAAATGTGCATGTGTTTAATCGAATAACTTACTGTATACATGTGGGAAATGATAAAGCAATTGTTGAATGTCATTTCCATTTTTAAATGACCTTATCGCTATAACAATCGCTGTACAATTTTCTCTCAATTAACCAGTAATTGTTTGATTATTGCAGTAGTTCGACACAGCTTCAGATCAGCGCTCTTCTGTAGAATGCCGTTAAGAAGCCTGTCCTATAAAATCCTGTAGAAACAAAAAAGAAGGAACTTGAACGGAACAAGGCCTGGCAGTGTTCCTCTGGCTGTATTCTGCTCTGATGGAAACAGCACAACAAGGGAACAAATGTGCCCTCACTCAGACTCAGGGCACCCGTTTTGTTTTGTTTGCAGGAGAAGTGGAGTGTGTCAAAACCTAGCAGCACATTATATAACTGACCTCTTAGGCACAAATGAGAAACTCTAACTGAAATGTTTCTACACTGGGAGATAATGTCAGCATGCAAAGCTAAATAACATTCGGTGATATGAAGGATCTTAAGAGGGAGAAATGTTTAATGTCAGAGCTGACACTAAACTCTGCTCTCTGTCAAATCTCACTGTCTATGGAAATCTTTTTTACTAAATCAGTACAGAGGGCTTTGGCTTTGAAATAACATATTTTTGGGCACATCTCCTCACTGCATTCTGAGAATGTCGACAAATCAAAAACACGTGTGGGATTTATAAGGGCACTCTGTTGAGTGTGTGTTTCAAATTCCGCAGTCTGAATTCATTTCTGTGTCATTTCCGCTCCTCCAGGTGGATGTTACAAAGTGCGTGGTAAACACTGATCCCAGCTTCCGCTCCCACTGGCTGGTGTCTGCCGCCTGTGCCTTTGGACACTATGTGAAGGCCACCGTGCTGTACCTCCTCAGGGAGAAGTGAGAGACAAAGTCACACACTGGATTAAGCACTCTGAGCAGCACTGTACACTAGCAGCACTCCACTGAAGCATCACTGCTTTGGATTATGTTTACACTCATCTGCACTGAGCCTTCATGGATGAACACCCAGACCTTCATGAGAAACCAGACTCTGTTGTTCTTTTTACATTGTATATTTATTGTTAATGGGTATGTTATGACACACATTTGATTTGAATTATTAAATCACACAATGTTTTTAGCTTTGAATTTTTCCTGCACTTTTTTTGCTGTGTTCGGCAGTGGTTTAGATCCCCCTAGTGGTTGAAAATAGTAACTACTGTAAATAAATGAGATCTTGTTTTTTCACATCTCACCTAGATGTCATTTAATAACCAACAGGTTCGTGCATGCTGGGTAAATGTAGAATACAACATGTGTCAGCGTACTAAGGGACGGTAACAAATATATTATTTTCAATAGTGAAACAAGCAGTGCTCACTCAGACAGTAGTTCTTTACAATCATCGCAACTTATTCATGTTCTGTATATTGCAGTAATGCAGGTTACAGTTTATATTTCTCTGAGTTTCAGCACTTTAATAACATTTCATTTATTAAGTAAAATGTATTCATTCATTGTTCATATTCTGCAACTGTAAATATTAACAAAATAAATAGTTCTGACAAAAATCTGTCAAGTCAGCAGCACTTATTGTTAGTACATTTTTATTATTTTTTTCCACAAAGTAGTTAGACCATTGAATGAGGAAAGGAAATACGTCTTTCTCCAACATGTTTGAGAGAAAATAAATACATGTTACTCTGTTGTGGAAATGCATTCTCTTTACTTTTTCATTTCAGAAATTCAATGCAATCAACATCAAATTCCTATCAAATGTATTTTTTTGTTTATTCTCATATATTGTATGTCCAACATGAAAACCTATAGGTAACCTCACGTACACTACGTCCATTTTTAAATGTATTCTTTGAGTCTGACTTATTTTAAGTGGTTTGTCGGACTAAATATATAAGCAGGTTATTAAAACTTGCATCTAAAAAGCCACTATTACATTTCACCTATTTTACTGTATTCCATTGTAGTTTATATACTTATTTTGTCCTTTATAATACAAATGTGTTTCAATTACCATGCCTGTCTTTTTATATAAGGCTCCAGTATCTTGTTAAATGCAAGAACAAAAAAATGGTAACTCTTTATAATTAGATAAGTGTGCGGCATTGGTATACTTCTATTTTTTATCTGTAACGTGAACGCATCATGAACTGACTTACACGGAGCAAATACGTCAGCAACTACTGATTGGTTAACTCCCAGCTTTATTGGATGTCGTGAGAAATGTCCCGCCTCTCTCCAAATTCAACAGCAGGACTCTGCTCCCATTGGTCCACCGGGTCGGAGTCCAGAGAACAACAAACAAGATAGGGTGAAGACCGTCGGGATGGATGCAGGTAAGCAATATTTTAGAGTAAAATAACACGTATTTTTTCTACCTTAACAAGCTAGTATTGTCGCTAATTAAGTACAACATCACCATGACATACTTGTCAGCACATTCTCTGTTCTGTCATGACAGGATTGCCATCTCCAACTGCAAGTCTAACACGTATTGCTTTGTAGCCTCGGTGACGTTAGCCTGCTCAAATGATGACTAAAGCTAACTGCTAACTAACATTAGCCTACTGTTATTGCGAAATGTGTTTGATTCTTCGCTTTGACATCTTCCTAAACAGCCGTATAACTTACTATACGGTCTCCTGTGTTAGTGTCATGTGTTGTTAAATGAGTTTCACGTTTGATAATTTGCCTCCCGTCCTTGGTTTGACTGTATATGCTAACGTTATGTTACGCCCAAGATGAACATCCAGTCGATGCACTGTCACCATCACATCAGTTGTTATGCTAGTGTTAGCACCGGGAATGCTATTAGCTTTGAAAGGTTTAGTTATATGATATGCAGCAACATTTACGTACTGCAAAATAGTGTCCAGACAATGTGAGCAGACTTATTATTTGAATGAAATTATTTGATTGCAAATACATACCTTCAGTTTTTGTCAAATAATCCCAGCTTTCTGTTTCCAAGCTGACAGATAACGTCAGTGAGCTAGCAACTTTTCCTGTTAGTGATTTTGGTCTCTCGTAAAATCCTTTACCAGTGAATACTAACGACAGAAAAACAACTTTTAACATTTTTAATATTCTTTCTTGAAATGAATTTAACGGTTTAGTCATGTCCATTATTGTTACACAATTTGTTATCTGGCTTTGAGCCACGTATAAACTGCAGTGAAAATGCTGGTAATTTTTGTGCCAAACATTTTCTTAGCTGCACTGCATTCTTCTGATAAATTACTTTTTAAATTCTGATAAATAAGAAAAATAAGTTAACCAACGACTAAAATTGTTATTGATATCATGGAGAAAGATATGACGTAATGATCCCCAAGGGAAATTTCCGAAGCAAGCCAGGGCAAAACAGTAAAAACAAATATTCACCAAAAAGGCCATGTACATATTAATGATTGTAATCTATTAAAAAAATATATATCATAACGAAATGTGCCATTCTGCATAATGATTATATCTTTTCCTGTTATTTTTAGTACTTTTAAGTGTATTTTGATGCTAATATATGTGTACTTTTACTCAAAGAAACATTTTTGAATAATGATTAAGATACTTGCGATATAGTTGTGTTAATTGTCAGTTTATTTTCCTAACTTTAAAGTGTTTATTATTTTTACTTTAAATGTATTTTACAGAACCTTGAAACGTATGACTCTATTCATTTAGCAGGGATACTTCTCCTTCAACCTAGCATAGACATGAAGACCTAAGTTAATATATAAAAAACAAAGATTAATAATCCTAGATGCTTTTATAGATTCATATACTGTATAGAACATTTTTTCCTGGAAGTCACTTCTCAAGCTACTAATGGGTACCACACCTTTACTCCCTTACAAACAGAATCACTTTGAAGTGGTTATAGGATAGCAACATGAACGGCAACAGTTCTCCACAGGGATCTCTCATGCGTATTACATTTGACTCTGTCCTCTCTTGCAGCAACCTTAACATACGACACACTTCGCTTTGGAGAGTTTGAAGATTTTCCAGAGACCTCAGAGCCGGTGTGGATCTTGGGGAAAGAATACAACGCACTCACAGGTAGGAGAGTGGAATATAACCTGTGTGTAAGAGGAAGTAGGAGTTAAGTTATAACTTTAATTCTTCTGTTTGTATTGTGGTTGTATTGTAATACGGTGCTCTCTGGTCTTCATGTAGAGAAAGATGACATTTTATCAGATGTCACTTCACGACTGTGGTTCACATACAGAAAAAACTTCCCGCCAATTGGTAAGTGTAGAAATGTGCGATATAGTTTAGCCAATGAAGTAAATTGAACGTTTCTGAAGATTGTGTAATCCTGTAACCTTTATCCTTGAATGTGTTCCAGGGGGGACAGGACCGACATCTGATACGGGATGGGGCTGTATGTTACGGTGCGGACAGATGATCCTCGGAGAGGCCTTGGTGTGTAGACATGTAGGCAGAGGTAAGACAACTTTTAAAAAGAAAAAACTAGATATTTCCCTTGATTATAGACGGATAAATATAAAGGTAGATGACACCAGATTGTATGACTGAATAGTATCTCTTCTCCGTGGAGTAGACTATACCATACAGAGCCTGATAACTGTTGTGTTGTTCTTAGACTGGAGATGGGCCAGAGGCCAGAGACAAAGAGAAGAGTACATCAGTATTCTCAACGCCTTCATTGATAAAAAAGACAGCTATTATTCCATCCATCAAATTGGTAAGTAATGAGTGTCAGACCCTTACAATGTGACAAGCCCTCACTCTGAAAGAGCTTGCATGACAGAGTTTCTGTTTTCTGAATGCTGCAGCCCAGATGGGAGTTGGAGAGGGAAAGCCCATAGGCCAGTGGTATGGACCCAACACAGTCGCCCAAGTTCTCAAGTAAGTTCTGTAGAGAATATATAAGATAGATTTGACATTTTAGTCATCCAATTGGTGATTATTGATAATATTAATTACTCTATCGATACAATTAGCAATAAATGTAAAGGTATTTTATGAAATGTGCATCAGAGCCCGAGGTGAAGTATTCAAATTGCCAATGTTAATGCCCAAAATCTAGAGATATTAACTTGCACTGCTATATTTGATAATAAGCAAATCCTCAAACTTAAGAAAAAATGTTACCACTGGTAACTAGCTCAATAACGTCAAATTAAAGGTGTCATGTAGAGTCTTTAGTCAACAAAATAAACATGTTTACATTCTGTTTTTCTGCTCAACAACGAACACCTGCGTGCCTTTTAACCAATGATTAAAATTGAGACTGTTTTTCTGTTGATCAATCACTAATGACTTTATCACCACTTGATTTTATTTCAAATGTTCCCACAAATACTGGAACTGCTGTCACAACTTGTCAAAATGGAATAAGCATATGAGCAAGTGTCATTGAATCTTACAAGGCCACTATCAGGAGAGCCAGAAAGTTACGTTTACTTTTTGTGCAAAACTGACCGTATGTCATTCCGTGCTTGTGATTAATTGGGTGCATCTATTTGTTTGTATCACATATTCTTTGTCTTTTATTTTATCTTCCACTCCCACCATCTATTCATCCATCCCACAAACATTTAGGGAGAACAGACAAGATACAGTGTTCATGGAGGAGGTTCTAAGCATTTCAAAAAAATGCCTTCACAATTGACTAAAATATCCTGTCTTTCTCTCAGGAAGCTTGCAGTGTTTGATACGTGGAGCAGATTAGTGGTACACGTGGCGATGGACAACACTGTGGTCATCGAAGAGATCAGTGAGTGTTTCCTGTTTCCAGCATTTGCAATTTAACTTGACTGTGGGCCACGCTGGGATGTTTACAGAGGTACTTCAGCTAAAACATTCATTACTGCTCAAAGTTTCTGGGTGAAAACAAACATTTAGAAGCTCATCCCTCAACAGTATTCTGGTGCATTTCCATGTGTAAACAAAAAGACTTAACTTTCCTTTAATGGAAAGTTCTAATAGTTGTAACAATAGTAAGGAGCGAGGCGCTTTGTGGTCAGTGTCAGTGTTTTATTCAACTGCTGTGTTTATACCGAATGCCAAGCAAATGTTCACATTGGGTAACACTCGCACGCACGAGGAGCGGTGAGGTTTACCATATGCTAATTTGTATCTCTATGAAATAACGACTCTGAAATATTCTCTTGTGGGTGTTTTTTTATTGTCAACAAAAGTTATTTTTTCTGCAATTAAGTCTGTTTTTGTGATCATTTTCCCTACAGAGCGCCTGTGTATGCCTTGGCTGGACGTTGAAGGAGCCTGTTGTGAACCAGAGGGAGCGGGGGAGCTGAACGGCTGCCCAGGGGGGGCGTGCGCTCTGGCTGAGGAGGAGACGGCTCTCTGGAAACCTCTGGTGCTGCTCATCCCCCTCAGACTGGGCCTGAGCGACATAAATGAGGCGTACATCGAAACACTCAAGGTGAAGTACTTCAGCATGTACATTCAGCATATCTCTTATACTCTGTCTGAGTAGCTCGACACGACGGGTACTTTTGTCTTACCTTCAATGGCCCTAAAGAAACAAAACTCACACATAATATAAAACATAACAAATGGTACGCTCTGTGAAATGGTCCTAATGTCATGTGTATGCTGTGTTTACTAAACTGGCTAAAGAGATGAAAACAGGTTCATAGATAAGTGCTGAGCGAGCTGCAGCGGGGTGAGATAAACCCTCTTGTCTCTTTTCACAGCAATGCTTCATGCTGCCTCAGTCCCTGGGGGTTATTGGGGGCAAACCCAACAGTGCCCATTACTTCATTGGTTATGTCGGTATGTCTGGTCTCTGTGTTTGTGAAATAAACACTCATGCTCACCATATTAATTCCTCTTACACCAAGAAAGCAATCTAATTATAGACACGCTTCTTTCCTCCCAGGAGAGGAGCTTATCTATCTAGACCCCCATACCACGCAGCCTGCAGTGGACCCCTGTGAAGACGGACAGGTCCCTGATGAGACGTACCATTGTCAACACCCCCCCTGCCGCATGCACATCTGTGAGCTGGACCCGTCCATTGCAGCGGTAGGAATGCTGGGGAGGGTTTTATAGCACACAGCCTTCCTCTCTCATACTAAAGACCTTTGTGACAGTGTGAATGCAGCGGGCCCCGGCCTGTTTACAGTAATGTTCCATAGTTTACGGTTTTCTGGTGTCCACCAGGGTTTCTTCTGCAGAACAGAGGACGAGTTTGATGACTGGTGTATGCGCATAAGAAGGGTACGTTTCCAAACACTGATCTTTTGTTGCTCCCTTGACTTGTCCATGACAGTTAACCATTGTGCTTTACAGCAAGAAAAACTACTCTGTTGTTGTTGGGTTAAAGATGTCCTGAAAATAAAAATATTCTAATAAAATATTATTATTCACTTTTACTAAGTTTATAATACAGTACAAAATATTGATTTATTTTGAACGCTTTATAAATGCTAGATTTGGGCTCTCTTGGGAGATCTTGCAGCCCATGTACAGGTTTGAATCCGGCTAGCGTTCCCCTGTGTCCCCCTTTCAAATCTGTCCCTCTCGTGAAGACTGAACTAGCCTAAGAATGCCATTTTATTTTATGATAAACACAAAGATAAAATGATCTTTTATATACCTTTTATTCTAGGCATGTTTTTTTCCCCTGTCTGGGATGTGTCAATAATTGGGGAAAAAAGTATTTTGATTAAGTTTTATTTTGTTTTGCAGGAAAAAAGCCTTTTTTTTTTTAGGACATATAGTATAATATAATAGTAAAAACTACAATATTGAAACCAGGGCTCCACATTAAAAGCCTGACATGAGCCATGTTCATTTAATAGCTGTGATAAACAAATGTGGTTTTAATGTGGACATGTTGTCAGTGTGTGTTGCAGCTGAGGTTGAACATTTGAGAGAACATGCATTAATAGCCAACATGTTTTAAGTCACATGATGCAAAAGGGTTAATATAAGCGTCATTTTATTGTTGGAATGATAACATGATGGTCCTTCTCTTTCAGCTGTCCTGCAACAGGGGGGGCCTGCCCATGTTTGAGCTGGTAGACAGTCAGCCCTCCCACATGGTCAGCGTGGATGCTCTCAACCTTACTCCTGGTAAGGGAACTTAATATTATTAATACATTAAATATATTCAACATAATGATTCCAAAGGAAATTTAATGTTTTTTTCCTTTTTTACGTGTTGACGTTCCCTTTGCAGATTTCTCGGACTCCGACAGGTTGGAGCGGTTCTTTGACTCAGAAGACGAGGAGTTTGAGATCCTTTCCCTCTGAGGAACATTATGAACAATGATTTGCTGTTCTCGACAGGTGGCAAAAGATTCTCCCTCTATTCTGTGCTTCAGAAGGGAGAACCGGAGGGGATGAACATTAGCTGGAGCCCTGTTGAGCCGCCCCAGCTCCGATGGTGTAGTCAGTGTGTCACACAGCGTTCAGCAGCCTCTGAAAGCTCTCTGTTCCTACATTGAGACTGCCTGGTTGGAAGTCGTAGCAGGAGCTCAGGATAAATTCTGTATGCACATCTTCACATACATGTTTCCATTTGAGTCTTAACACTTTAAATGTTTATTCTGAAGTGATATGGTGCCTTTCCCTGACTCCATAAGTTAAATTGCCATAACAGTTTTATGTTGTAAAGAAACTCGACGGTTTATGAGGCCCATGGCTTACGTGGTTTGTCCCTAATAACTAAAGTCTGTAACAGCCTGTAATGAAACCAAATTAAGTCAAAACTGCAGGTAAGTTGCATTAATTGCTCATGCAAAGTAACCCTGACTTTTGAACACACATCCAATAATTTGATTATTTATTTAATCACAGCATATAGACAGGTGAACAACAATGTAAGAGGAATACAAATAAAAAGTCAGAAACTGATATTTGACAATGGCACATGATCTATTCAAGTTCAATTCACCACTTCACTTCCACAGCTCTCCCAGTGGCAGGTCCTGGGCTGTGTTGATGATTTTTTGGCTGAGGATCGTGATGTTCTCGTGCACAGCCTGAACGCTCTGAGAAGCATCAATTACCTAAAACACAGTTTAGATCACATGTTAGAAATATATATATATATATATATTTAATGACACCTTGAAATAAATCAAGGATCCAGACCTGCCAGTTGACTGAGGGATCCTTAAACAGTTCTTCAAATTTCTGTTGGACCGCTTGTTGGAAAACACTGGTCTCGTATCTCTCTTCTCCAAACTGGCCTCTGAGAGCAGCCTCGGCTGGACTGAGCTTCAGGAATATCACCAGGTCTGGCTTCGGCAGTCCCACGTCAGGCTTCATGCACCAGTCTAGAGAGAAACCCTGAGGGAGAGAGCATGTATGAAGACTGCTGCCTGATGAACACAGAGTTTGCACAGCTGGAGTGGGGGAGACTCACCGGCTTTGCACTGGTGAAAGCGACTCCGGAGAACGCGTATCTGTCTACAACCAGAGTGGTGCCCTGCTCCAGCTTCTTCTTCATTAAAGGCCTGTGGTCACAAGATAGAACATGTAGGCTATTATTTATACAGGCAACTAATAAAAGAATATACATTTTTCAGATTTATTTGCAACATTGCAAATATAGGCAACTTCACTGAAAAACAGTAGAATTACTCAAGAGTTTGGTGCATTTTAAAAGGATAAAGCAGGTAATCTGTATTTTTGTTGCCCATGTGCTCCTCCTGAAGACTTCAAATATGCAAAACTATATATATTTTGATATGAAAGTGCAGCAATTTATCAATGACAAATCTGTCACTCAACACATAGGTATACTTCAAAGTGCATACAGCAAAAGAATATGAATTATGGGAATTTTGTTAATGTGATTTCAGCACTAAAAAGACTGCAGTGTCTCTCCAGAAATAGATTCAGCTAGTCATGTACCTCAGTCAGTTTTAATGAAGATTTGTATCAGTACACAGTGGCACTGGGGGGCCCTGTAGATTAAACATTCATCCAGGACACTGTTTCAGGTAAAACAAGTGGCTTTAAACTCTACTTTTTACTAGTCTAATGTATATTAACCTGCAAATCGAGTCGCAAGATTACCTAACCTTAGCTGCAGAAAGAACGTCCGTCATAAATTGTGTTTTTATACTGAATCCTCGCCATATTTTGTAGAACTTTTTACAGCCTACATTTAGCATAATGGAGCAAAACCAACTTAATATTTATAGAGCCTTCATTAAAGTTAACAAAACACCTGGGCTTCTCCTGCAGGGACAGGAAAGGGACTTGTGTTACTTATTGCCAGTGGTGGAAGAAGTACTTAGATCCTTTCCTTGAGCAGCCTATACGTAGAAATACTTTGGTCTGAAAAATACTTCATAACAAGTGACCGTCCCAAAATCCGAATGTTACTTAGGTAGAAGCATAGCCAGCTAAATGTACTGAAAGTATCAAAAGTGAAAGTACCCGTTATGCACAAATGATTACTTATTTTGTTTAATATATAAAAATACAAATAAACGTACTGCCTTATTTCACATACAAATGCCATGTGTTTCATATGTAAACAGTAAAAACTACAATTAATGTTTAAACTTTTAGGGATTAGAAGTATAAAGTAGCATTACATTGAAATACTGAAAGGATACGTTTGACAAAAAAGTACTTAAGCACAGTAGCTACTTGAGTAAATGTACTTGGTTACTTCCCACCTCTGCTTATTGCTTATACTCAAAAACAAAGAGCAGGACTCTTACACCAGCTCCCAGCGGTTGGCAGAGAACAGAAGGTGCACGGTGTGGTCCTCCAGGTCACTCTTGTTCTCCAGGTAAGCGCCAACCAGCTGTCCGATCGTCGTGGTCCTTTCTGGCCCCAAGAAACCGCCCCACAGCTGTATATGTTAATGTTGCTCAGAAATGACTGGGTATATTTGCTCTGCACATCTGCACGGGGTTGAAAGCAACAACGAGCAAACATTACGCCCTATGGCGTGACAAACATTAGAATGCCTCACCCGGGAACCTCATCATCTCTGCGGGGCGGCCGCTCTGCTGCAGCAGCTGCACCAGCTTCTTGCACTGCGTGGTTTTCCCGGCCTTGTCCACCCCCTCCAGCACGATGAGAGCTCCTCTTTTACAGGCCATTACCGTAGCCTGTCCTGGGGTTAACGAATACACTTCTGAGATAAATCTCTGTCAATATTTACCCGCCATTTATTGAAGCAAAGTATCTTCTTCTTCTTCTTTGTCTTCTTCCTCCTCTTCTTCTTCTGGCGGTTGGCAAACAACGTTTGGAAGCATTACCGCCACCTACCGATATGGAGTGTGAGTCGGGATACTAGTAATACCAAAACAAACAACATAATAATACAAATAAAATAATAATAATTAAGGTAACAGCTCCAGCAGAGAGCCCCAAAGTTTTCGCTC
This sequence comes from Eleginops maclovinus, assembly GCF_036324505.1. Classification (NCBI taxonomy): domain Eukaryota; kingdom Metazoa; phylum Chordata; class Actinopteri; order Perciformes; family Eleginopidae; genus Eleginops; species Eleginops maclovinus. Next base: position 2,004,231 of record NC_086357.1, on the reverse strand, counting down.
CCTGGCCACATCAACCAGCTCTAACTGGGGGATTCCAAGACGCTCCCAGGCCAGCGAAGAGATATAATCCCTCCACCTGGTCCTAGGTCTACCCCTCGGTCTCTTCCCAGCTGGAGGAGCCTGGAACACCTCCCTAGGGAGGCGCCCAGGTGGCATCCTCACTAGGTGCCCGAACCACCTCAACTGGCTCCTTTCAACGCGAAGGAGCAGCGGTTCTAATCCGAGTCCCTCCCGGATGACTGAACTTCTCACCTTATCCCTAAGGGAGATGCCAGCCACCCTGCGGAGAAATCCCATTTCGGCCGCTTGTATCCGCAATCTCGTTCTTTCGGTCATGACCCATCCTTCATGACCATAGGTGAGGGTAGGAACGAAGATGGCCCAGTAGACAGAGAGCTTTGCCTTCTTGCTCAGCTCTCTTTTCATCACAACGGTACGGTAAAGCGACTGCAGTACCGCTCCCGCTGCTCCGATTCTCCGGCCCATCTCACGCTCCATTGTTCCCTCACTCAAGAACAAGACCCCAAGATACTTGAACTCCTTCACTTGGGGTAAGGCTTCATTCCCTACCTGGAGTGGACAGTCCATCGGTTTCCTGCTGAGAACCATGGCCTCAGATTTGGAGGTGCTGATCCTCATCCCAGCCGCTTCACACTCGGCCGCGAACCCATCCAGTTAGTGCTGAAGGTCACAGACCGATGAAGCCATTAGGACCACCTCATCTGCAAAAAGCAGTGGTGCAATCCTTAGCCCACCGAACTGCAGATCCCCTCCCCCATGACTACGCCTAGAAATCCTGTCCATGAATATCACAAACAGGATTGGTGACAAAGCGCAGCCCTGGCGGAGGCCAACCCTCACCGGAAATCGGTCCAACGTGCTACCAAGAACCCAGACACAGCTCTCGCTTTGAGAGTACAGAGATTGGATGGCCCTGAGTAGAGACCCCCTCACCCAATACTCCTGCAGCACCTCCCACAGTATCTCCCTGGGAACCCGGTCATACGCCTTCTCCAAATCCACAAAGCACATGTAGACCGGATGAGCGTACTCCCAGGCCCCCTCCAGGATCCTTGCGAGAGTGAAAAGCTGGTCCGTCGTTCCACCACCAGGACGAAAACCGCATTGTTCCTCCTCAATCTGAGGTTCGACAATCGGTCGGAACCTCCTTTCCAGCACCTTAGAGTCAACTTTTCCGGGGAGGCTGAGTAATGTGATGCCTCTGTAATTGGCACACACCCTCTGATCCTCCTTTTTAAAAAGAGGAACCACCACCCCGGTCTGCCACTCCTTCGGTACTGTTTCCGACTTGCACGCAATGTTGATGAGACGTGTCAACCATGACAGTCCCTCAACACCCAGAGCCTTCAGCATTTCTGGGCGGATCTCATCCACCCCCGGGGCTTTGCCACTGTGGAGCTGTTTAACTACCTCAGTGACTTCCCCCCGTGAGATTGGAGTTGATCCCCCTTCATACTCCAGCTCCGCCTCTAACATAGAGGGCGGAGTTGTCGGATTCAGGAGTTCCTCAAAGTATTCCTTCCACCGCCCTAACACACTATCAGTTGAGGTCAACAGCGTCCCATCCTTACTGTACACAGCTTGGATGGTTCCCTGCTTCCACCTCCTGAGGTGTCGGACGGTTTTCCAGAACAACTCTGGTGCCGACCAAAAGTCCTTCTCCATGGCTTCTCCGAACTTCTCCCACACCCGCTGTTTTGCCTCGGCCACGGCTGAGGCTGCTGCCCTTCGTTCCCGTCGATACCTTGCAACTGCGTCAGGAGTACCCAGGGATAACATATCCCGGAAGGCCTCCTTCTTCAGTCGGACGGCTTCCCTGACCACCGGTGTCCACCAGGAGGTTCGAGGGTTACCGCCCCTTGAGGCACCTAAGACCTTGAGACCGCAGCTCCCCGCCGCAGCTTCAGCAATCGAGGCTTTGAACACCGCCCACTCTGGTTCAATGTCCCCAGCCTCCACAGGGATGCCTGAAAAGCTCTGCCGGAGGTGTGAGTTGAAGGCCTCCTGGACTTGGGACTCCTCCAGACGTTCCCAGTTCACCCACACTACACTTTTGGGCTTACCAGGTCTGTCCAGAGGCTTCCCCCGCCACTCCCCTGCAACTCGCCACCAGATGGTGATCAGTTGACATCTCCGCCCTTCTCTTCACCCGAGTGTCCAAAACATACGGCCTCAGGTCCGATGATACGATAACAAAATCGATCATGGACCTTCTGCCTAGGGTGCTCTGGTACCATGTACACTTATGAGCATCCTTATGTTCGAACATGGTGTTTGTTATGGCCAATCCATGACTAGCACAGAAGTCCAGTAACAAACCACCACTCCAGTTCAGATCAGGGGGGCCGTTCCTCCAAATCACGCCCCTCCAAGTATCTCCATCATTGCCCACGTGTGTGTTGAAGTCTCCCAGCAAGACTAAGGAGTCCCCTTCAGGAGCCCCATACAGGACTTCTTTCAGGGTCTCCAAGAAGGCCGAATACTCTGAACTGCTGGCTGGTGCATAAGCACACACAACAGTCAGAGCTTTCCCCCCATGACCCGCAGGCGTAGGGAGGCGACCCTCTCGTCCACTGGGGTAAACTCCAACAAAGCGGCACTCAACCGGGGGCTTGTGAGTATCCCCACACCCGCTCGGCGCCTCACACCTTGGGCAACTCTGGAGAAGAATAGAGTCCAACCCCTATCCAGAAGTAAGGTTCCAGACTGACGCTGTGCGTAGAGGTGAGCCCCACCAGATCCAACTGGTAACGCTCCACCTCCCGCACAAGCTCCGGCTCCTTCCCCCCCAGAGAGGTGACATTCCACGTCCCCAAAGCCAGCTTCTGTCGCCTGGGTCTGGTCCGTCGAGACCCTCTGCTTTCACTGCCACCCTTCTGACAGCGCACCCGACCCCATCGTTGTTTCCCGTAGGTGGTGGGCCCGCGGGACGGAGAAGCGGAGGTGTTGCCCACGTTGCTTTTTCGGGCTGTGCCCGGCCGGGCTCCGGGGCAAGCCCGGCCACCAGACACTCGCTGACGAGTCTTCCTTCTGGGCCTGGTTCAAGAAAGGGATCCCGGGCTTCCTCCGGGCCGGGTATCCTCGCTTTCAAGTTTGTTTGTCATGAGGTCTTTTGAACCAATCTTAGTCTGGCCCCTTACCTGAGACCAATTTGCCATGGGAGAGCCTACCAGGAACACAAGGTTCCAGACAACACAGCCCCCAGGTTCATCGGGGTACACAAACCTCTCCACCACGATAAGGTGCTGGTTCTCGGAAAGGCACCATCAGCATCTTTTTTTTCAAATAAATAGAGTACTACTTAACCCAGTATGCCCAAATCTCATCCTAGAGATTATGTTTTCCTCTTGAGTAGTTCTAGATGTTGACCTTGCTTCACCAACATACCTTTGTACACTATAGCATTACTCCAATCCTTTTTCCATTTCCTCTTAGACTTGGCCTTGACTATGGTCTTAATTTCAGCATTACTAAAACTTATATTCATGGTGACTTCAGATGACTCACATGCTTTCTTAGCATTCTTATCTGCTTGCTCATTTCCTCTGACTCCTAAATGAGCAGGTACCCATTGGAGACTGACGTTAATATCAGACTGTAACCTACTTATCATCTGTGCAATTTCTAGAACAATGTCCTGTCTGGATTGAGAACTTGTGTGTTGAATACTCATCAGTGCAGATGATGGGAAATAATGGGGAAACAAAGTGTTATTCCTTAGTTTAATGATCAGTTGTTCAATCACTGCATGTGGCTTTAGATATTTATGGAAAAAAAACAGGAACAGATTTAGGGTTTCAGCAAAATGATATAAGACCATCATGACAAACCTCAATGATGTAAAGACACAATTACCTTGGAAAGAGTACTGAATATAAGATATGATAAACTCTATTGTATGCTACCAAGAAACAGGAATTATCCTTCGACAAGGCTCAATATCAAATTAACTGTGCATATTTAAACACTCGCATACTGTCACACATACATAATGTAGGACTAAACATGGTCTCTCCGTAGGTGTCAAATGTATATGGAACAATATCATGCAAAATGATTACCCTTTCATTATAACCTATAGTGTTTATATTTGAATGAAAACAATATAATAATACAAAGTTTTAGTATACAATCTTATTTTTGCCTCAGTTTGCCTCATGAAAATAATGACTTCATAAAATGTTTTATTATGTTCAATACTTAGTCCGTATGTTGAGAACGTTTTTCATTATAATGACCTACAGGATATATCTGTTCTATTACTGCCAGTAATAGGCTTCCATACAGACTGCTGATGACCAAAGGTACTACAAAGTTATGCAGGCAAGTCCACTGTTCCCATTCAAGAAATGAGAGCCACACAAGACAGATCCTTAGAATAGGCGTTTATAACAAGGTGTCTTCACTGATTATCTCTACAGAGTCCAACAACAACATTTCACACTTTACTCTTGTGGCAGTGTTTCAGAGCGTCTTTCAGTGCCGCCAGAACCATGTCAACATTGTCGTTGCTGCTGTTGCATCCCATCAGTCCAACACGTAGTACCTAAAAAAACAATAACCGGGTTTTAGTCTTCATTCACAGGATTTATGTGACTTTGAAGGCATAGGTTGTTCAAGTAGGAACAAACTATCATACAAAGTATTTGCAGGATTTTTCTCTTACCAAGCCTACTGATGGTCCAAGCCCCCCGGAAATCTCTAAATTATGGGTTTTCATGATGTAGGTTGTGATCTCTTTCCAGTCATATCCATGAGGAGCAACAATGGTGGTAACTGTAGGCAGTCTTGCTTTCTGTAACAACCATTTAAGTCCAAAATTATAAATGTTCTTTGTTTTTATAATTTAAATTGTTGATCATAATTGAGTTTTAACTCTACAGAAGATAATAAAGGCCACATGTTATATACTTTAGTTGGTTCCACATGTGAAAATGTTTCTGGGATCTGAACTGTAAGTCAGAATTTATGATACAATTCATTGTTCTGACTATGAACTCAAAACCTAACTGTTTTAAATTGAAACTCACTTTTTCTTTGACGAAGAGTTTGAGTCCCATGCTCTCTAGGCCTTGGTGGAAATACTCTGCCACTCTATGATGTCTATCCCATGAATTCTCCAGACCCTTAGAAAAACAGTAGAGGAATCAAGACAGAGAGTGTAAACATTATAGAACAGCTGATGCATAACCAATCATTTTGTACATGTAATGTTGGTATATTTATCCCACTTTACAAACTGCTATGGCTATCCGTAAAGAGCTATTGAACAAAAAACACCTCTTCAACAAGGACAGCCAGACTCTCCCGCAGAGAGTAAAACGCAGTAACTGGGCCTGTGTGGTGATATCTACAGAGGAAAAATGGAAAAGACAGACCATATTAAGAAATTGTGCAAGTATGTCTGAACTTGAGAGCACAGTTTGAAATCTAATATGTTTCTGTCTGCAGACGAACTTGTCTTACAGTCTGGATGGCTTGCCATCACATCCCCAGTAGTTTGCAAGCCAACCCAAATCCAGGAAGAATGACACAGGTTTCATCCTGCGGCTGAATATTTTCTGGCTGTGAACAGATTAAACGTTAAATACACGCTATTACATATTCCTTAAACTCTTACTTGCATGTTCATTTCTCACCATGCTCTCTCACTAAAGGAGATTGGTGCTGTACCCGGAGGAGCATTCAAAACCTTTTGGGAGCCAGTGTACAGGATATCTATTCCTGAAAATAAAATCAATACAAAATGAATTGGTATCAAAAGAGAGTGTGGAATGCAATGCTGAGAGAGACTTGAAATCTTTCAGGATTAAATAGTAACCTTGCTGGTCCATGCGCAGAGGGGTCCCTCCCATTGAAGCCACAGAGTCGACAAGAAACAAGCAGTTATACCTGCAGACACACGCCATAAAACCGCTGTCAACTGCCAATGTAGTTGTTATTATTATTAGATGTGATAATGAAAGAGAAATGAGCGCTGCAGCTTACTTATGGCACAGCTCACCGATGCCATCCAAAGGATGCAGGACTCCTGTAGAAGATTCTCCATGAGCCAGGAAGAACACCACTGGCTGGTGTTTTGATAAGGCCTGTGATGAGATAACAGTGTGATCACACAGACAGTAGCTTTTATGGAAGTAATTTAGCTGTTAACTAGAGAGTCAGTGTACCTGCTCAATGTCTGCATTAGTGAGGAAGCCTCCTGGGGGCGCCACTATGGTATTTACTGTGGCACCTGTAGGGTAAACACATGATATATTACTGCTTCCCTTTGCAGAGATTTCAGCATGGACCCATGGTGGAAAACCATATGTTTCTGTATTGACTAATCAATGAATTACATTTACTTTCCAATCTATTTAATTGCGCCGTGTACTGTTTTGCTGCCCCTAGCGTTCATCAACAATCTACTGAGCAAAAAGACATTGTATCAGGTCCATGACACATAACCTTCACCAATACCACCATGGTAAACAATACAACTTTAATCTTTCGAAGCAAATAGCCTAACTTGTACTAACTTTATGAGTTTGCTAATGTTTGCTAATGGATCAGGCTATGCTAATGTTGCTAGCAACTAACGTTAACATTAGCTCAAACGTTTGCATTAAGCTTTTTGCAATTTTTCTTACTTTTAAGTTTTGCGCCAACATTAACATTAGTTTGCTAATGACATTAGAGTGTATAGCTAGCCCCCAGAAGGGTTAGGCTCAAACCTGGAGATATGCAGGGTGACATAGAGCTCTTTATTAATCTATACACGGGTGACATGTTCCTTATGATAAACATGCGAACTGTGGTTTATTTTGAGTCAATTCTACATTAGAGCCGGCTGCTGGAAATACTACTGCACTAATGTGTATTAATCTGAAGCTGAACATATTCCGCTGCAAATGAAATGTGTACTCTTGTTTGCTGAAAGCTACAGTGCCCTGCTGAAAAGTAATGAACTTTTTGTTTGATTTACAACTAAACTATGAACCAAGGAACAAAAAAGTCAGAAAATGTTAAGATCAATTGTAAGCTTTGTTTTTCTCGACAGAAAATATATGAAACCATCCTCCTTACCTATCCTCTCTGCCATTTCCGCTGCTCGCTCTCCCCATATACCGTTGACTCCACTCAGTACACTCTCCCCCGACTCCACTGTGTTGAAGATGGCACACTCCATAGCAGTGTGGCCGGTGCCGCTCACAGCAAAGGTCATGCTGTTCTGAGTCTGGAACATGTACTGGATCCCACTTTTGATGTCACTCATAATCTAAACAAACATGAAAAATATAGTTTGAATAGAAATATATTTTCTCCTCAACACTACCCTGCTACCTTCAGTGAGCGACAGAGGAGTTCTAACACAGGTTAGACAGGTTAAGGGAGACATTTGTCTAATGATGAGGGCAAATTAACTAATAAGTCATTTGTAACTTTTGAGTTACTTCCTTAGTCTCCTATAATAGTAATAAATCACATTTGGGTTTGGATTCTGCCTTCATTAACATTAACTTGTGCCTTCTTCCTCTATAGTCTACACCCTGTGTGTTACCTCAAATATCTCTGGATGCATGTGTCCAATGACAGGATTGGCCCCGGCCTTCAAGATCCGTGGAGGGACGTTGGAAGGTCCTGGTCCAAACATGTGACGATGAGGAACTACCAGTGGTTTCTGCAGGCATTTTGGTGGAGGAACAGAAACAGACGTCATGTTCCCAGCAGTGAGACGAGAACAGGAAAACCACAAAGCTGTGAAGCAGGAGCAGTGAGGCTGAGCTGAGCACGCCCCTCTGTCTGACCAGTGAGCTCCTTAGGTCAGGGGTCCGCTGCACAACATCATCTGCTTTATCTCCTCTTCTGTCAACACAAGCTACCTCTGTGCCCAATCAGCTCAGGTAGCTGGTTTCCCATTTTAAAGATAAGCAAAGTCACCCAACATGTCCTCAGATGTTAATCATTGACTTCAGACCCTCCAGTGTCAGGCTTAAATATTACCCACTGTGATTTAGCCTGTCAACAGGAGGATATGTTTCTGACATGTTTTCCACAACACACGTATAAATGCTTCTGTTGACCTACTGTTTTAATATGTTATTGTAAGTTCTGGCTAGTTGCAGTTTGTTTTAAATATGTGTACAGTGTGTATGCACTTAAATAATGTTTGGAGGTCTGCAAAAGTCTCATGAAAGTTTACCAGATTTAAGGGTATACATTTTATTATTAAAAGGTACTTAAGTTGTAATAAATCAGCAAAATCAAGGACGTTTGTTGATAAGAAGAAAAAAGATAAATTAGGATATAAGGATTATGTTATTAATTGTGTTGTCTCCAGAGGCTTTTTTAAATGTACTATTTTGAGAGTAGAATAGTTCCAGTGCATTGCTGTCAGTATGACACACACCCACATTAAATATTGTGTAGGGCCAGTGTTAACAAAATAGGTTTGTCATGGGATTAATAGAATACTGAATCTATTAAGAAGGACAGTATGTACAGTGGGGCAAAAAAGTATTTAGTCAGCCACCAATTGTGCAAGTTCTCCCATTTAAAAAGATGAGAGAGGCCTGTAAATTCCTCGGTAAAATAAGTATTTGGTCACCTACAAACAAGCAAGATTTCTGGCTCTCACAGACCTGTAACTTCTTCTTTAAGAGGCTCCTCTGTCCTCCACTCATTACCTGTATTAATGGCACCTTTTTGAACTCGTTATCAGTATAAAAGACACCTGTCCACAACCTCAAACAGTCATACTCCAAACTCCACTATGGCCAAGACCAAAGAGCTGTCAAAGGAGACCAGAGACTAAATTGTAGACCTGCACCAGGCTGGGAAAACTGAATCTGCAATAGGTAAGCAGCTTGGTGTGAAGAAAGCAACTGTGGGAGCAATTATTAGAAAATGGAAGACATACAAGACCACTGCTAATCTCCCTCCATCTGGGGCTCCACGCAAGATCTCACCCCGTGGGGTCAAAATGATCACAAGAACGGTGAGCAAAAATCCCAGAACCACACGGGGGGACCTAGTGAATGACATGCAGAGAGCTGGGACCAAAGTAACAGAGGCTACCATCAGTAACACACTACGCCGCCAGGGACTTAAATCCTGCAGTTCCAGACGTGTCCCCCTGCCCGTCTGAAGTTTGCTAGAGGGCATTTGGATGATCCAGAAGAGGATTGGGAGAATGTCATATGGTCAGATGAAACCAAAATAGAACTTTTTGGTAAAAACTCAACTCGTCGTTGTGATCAGGATCGCTCAGGTGGAAGGCAAGAGACGGAAGGGTTCGGGGTTGGGCAAAAATAATACCGTTTATTTCATTACAAACGTGCACACAAAAGACAGCTCCCTGGCACTTCCAGGACGGCAAGGCCAGGACGGGGTGTGTCGGCTTCCCAGGACCCCGCCTACTGCAAGACAGACCAGAACCAGGTTACCAACATGCTTTATATTAACTGCCTGATTACCTGATTCCGATCAGCTGTCTGGTCTCCAGCCAAGCCACTCCCCTCACCCCAGCAGCCGGCGCTCTAACCACACCCGGCTGCCACAGTCGTGTTTGGAGGAGAAAGAATGCAGAGTTGCATCCAAAAAACACCATACCTACTGTGAAGCATGGGGGTGGAAACATCATGCTTTGGGGCTGTTTTTCTGCAAAGGGACCAGGACGACTGATCCGTGTAAAGGAAAGAATGAATGGGGCCATGTATCGTGAGATTTTGAGTGAAAACCTCCTTCCATCAGCAAGGGCACTGAAGATGAAGCGTGGCTGGGTCTTTCAGCATGACAATGATCCCAAACACACCGCCAGGGCAACGAAGGAGTGGCTTCGTAAGAAGCATTTCAAGGTCCTGGAGTGGCCTAGCCAGTCTCCAGATCTCAACCCCATAGAAAATCTTTGGAGGGAGTTGAAAGTCCGTGTTGCCCAGTGACAGCCCCAAAACATCACTGCTTTAGAGGAGATCTGCATGGAGGAATGGGCCAAAATACCAGCAACAGTGTGTGGAAACCTTGTGAAGACTTACAGAAAACGTTTGACCTCTGTCATTGCCAACAAAGGGTATATAACAAAGTATTGAGATGAACTTTTGTTATTGACCAAATACTTATTTTCCACAATCATTTGAAAATAAATTAATTAAAAATCCTACAATGTGATTTTCTGGATTTTTTTTTCTCATGCTGTCTCTCATAGTTGAAGTATACCTATGATGAAATTACAGGCCTCTCTCATGTTTTTTAATGGGAGAACTTGCACAATTGGTGGCTGACTAAATACTTTTTTGCCCCACTGTATATCTGAGTAATGTGTGTTACAATGTGAACAATTTTCAAATTAAAAACGCATGGCGCAAATCCTATCATATTGAGCCGATCACACAACTCACACATGAGGTCTGGAAAGCTGGTTTAATTTTGTTGTGCTAAAGTGTGCTAACAATGTCTCAAATTCCTGAAAAAGAACGCAATAATAAGTATTAATTTGTTTTTATGAAACACTTTAATTATGTATGATTTCATTATAGCTTGTTGCTATTTTTCTTCACAGTGGCGATAGATCCTTCCTGGGGGATGAGGAGCAGTTTCCCCAGAGGCTCGGTGCAGAAGCAGCCCTCTCTGTACACCAGCTGTCCCCGGAGCAGGGTGGCACACACCACGCCTTGCAGCCTGACGCCAAGGTAAGGAGTCAGCTGCATACACACACACACACACACACACACACACACACACACACACACACACACACACACACACACACACACACACACACACACACACATACACACACAAACGTAAATGAGTAAATGAAAGAAAACGTCTCTTCTTACATTAAACCATTTCTTATTTTAATATGTACCTTGTTTTTATGATGTATGCCTTTTTCTTGAATCTGTGAAGCATGACAGAAAATAGAATGAATACAGTGCAATAGAGTATAGCTAGACTTTCTCCTATATGTATAAAGACTTAGGTACTAAGGTAACCAGGAGCAGGGCCTTTACTATCAGGAGATCAGACATATGCTTTCACTTTAATTATTCCCTTGCCGCGTCTAAAAAATAAATGTTCCTCTTTTATCAAATTGTAAGTTGTAACATGTACTGTATGTATACAGATGTTATACATTACTCATGTTATGTATACATATAAGAACCCTCCTTGATATGGACATATGGCATTATATAAAATACAATAATAATTAAAGCTGCAAGCAGCGATGAGCGGGTCTGAGACGCTGGCAGGATGTTGTCACAACGTCGACATGTGTCGCGCAGGTGTTTTCCAGAGTCACTCGTTAGAAAAGGCGGGAAGTTTCAGGCCGATCGGACAACATTCATGGGAGTTACAGCATTAACACAAACATGATCTGTCGCCATGGCAACGGCATATGATGACATCCCATAATATTCCTAGATGTGTTCAGGGCTGCATCAATATCAAACATGTTACGTTTTAGGTCATTTGGAGCATGTTAACTGGAGTTAAGAGAAAAAAGTGTTGCCATGGCAACGGCATACGATGACATCCCATAATTAACATAGAGCTGGTCAGCGTGTGGCCAGTAACCATTATCTGCAGTCTGGTGCGATTTGGTTTATTTTCCATTGACTTATGATGACAACGTGTTTTATGGCGAGCATTGACTTTCCATGGCAACGGCATATGTTAACATCCCATAATTAACATAGACCTGTTCAGGGCCGGACCAGTCACCATTATCTACAGTCTCTTGCCATTAACACGATTGTCCATTGACTTATAATGACAACGTGCTTTATGGCGAGCATTGCGTTTCCATGGCAACGGCATACGAGGACATCCCATAATTAACATAGAGCTGTTCAGGGCCGGACCAGTAACCATTATCAGCAGTCTGGTGCCGTTTAGACGATTTTCCATTGAGTTAAGATGACATCGTGTTTGATGGTGAGCATTGCGTTCCCATGGCAACGGCATACGATGACATCTCATAATTAACATAGAGCTGTTCAGTGTGTGGCCAGTAATGATAGTGTGCAGTCTGGTGCTGTTTAGACGATTTTCCATTGACTTATAATGACAACGTGTTTTATGGCGAGCATTGCGTTTCCATGGCAACTGCATATGGTGACACACCATAATTAACATAGAGCTGTTCAAGGGCGGACCTTTAACCATTATCTGAGGTCTGGTGGCGTTCGGACGATTTTCCATTGACTTACAATGACAACGTGTTTTATGGCGAGCATTGCGGTTTCCATGGCAATGGCCGACCGTGAGATCGCAGATTCTGCTTAGAGCTGTTGAGGCATGGACCACTGACACACAGGCGAAGATTGGAGGTCGATCGGATCGTGTCCATTGGAGTTACAGCGACATTGTGTTTTATGGCGAGGGATGAGTTGCCATGGCAACGCCACATTTTGTAACGTAAATTTTGACGTAGAGCTGTTCAGGGCAGCAGTGTTAACCATCATGTGGCGTTTGGTGACTTTCTGAGCATGTCAGTTGGAGTTATGACATCATCGTGTTCCATGGCGAGGGGTCGCCGAAAATCGTACGAACGCGATAAATCCCGTTTTTTCTACGCCAAATTCAAAATGGCCGACTTCCTGTACGTATGCGTAGCGATTTTTGTTCGTTTCCGAGAAAGTTAAAGTAGGGGGAGTTAACGTTAAAAACGGAAGTAGGCGTGGCCTACGCAATTTTTATCGGAAAGTTCCGAAACCAATTTCAGACGTCTATTTTCACCAGCGCTGACGCGCTGGCAAATTTTCATGAGTTTTCACATATGTTGCGGGGGTCAAATTAACGTTAAAAGTGGAAAAATAAAAATCTGAATAATAATAATAATCGGACCAATTTCAATAATGTTCGTGCCCAGTCACATGGGCACGTTGCGCCCATGTGACTGGGCACCTGCGGGCTACTCTGTTGTTAAGATTTGGGACCCCTTCACTGGGCTTTTGCCCCTTGTTTTCCCTGTTTTGTGTGGCCTTTGGTGGGACGTTGTTCGCTTCGCGAACGACCAATTACAATAGGGTCTTCGACGGCCTCTGGTCTCAGACCCTAATAACACAATACAAACAGAAAACTAAATTAAGATAAAAATGCCAAAAGGTGTAGCTTAACAGTCAACAATAAGAGATACAAATAATAAATAAATAAAGATTAATATAAAATAAAAATCTATTAAAATACGGACGGATGTGCGGGACACTTTCCTCACACTGACATGATTGGATGTCCCAGCCTTACACTTCCCAGGCCTCTTTATGTCTACGTTCTTAACAAATGAAAAACATATCTCTCAAATATTAACACACTCACAAGCTGTCTTCCTCAATATACTGTATCATTCAGTTTTTCAAGAGCCAAACTGAAATGTTGTGACTATCAGCCAACTGTTTTATAATGCTCTTATTTAGTTATTTATTTTTGCTGCTTGAGGCACTTTGTCATCATTTTATGAAGGGTATTGTAATACAAACTTCAAATTCTCTCTCAGGGTCCCATATGACCAGGTCAGCATCATAACCGGGGGCGAGGCTGCCCTTCTGGTTGTCAAGGCGACTGAGCTGGGCTGTGTTCCTGCTGAGGAGTCTCACCACGTCACTCAGCTGGAAGCCTCTCTTACTGGCCGAGCTCCAGAACAGAGGCAGACCTGAGAGAGGTTTAAGAGGTGCAGAGGTTAACAGGCCTGACACGATCAAATATTTCAGAATTTCATGAATTCAGGAAAATAAGTCAACACTGGTGGAGAGTCGTCCTGGTGTCAGACTTTGACCCCTCTCACTGTCTGAACGGTGAATAATTGTTCCGTCTCTCAGCTCTTGTTTATCTCCCTGTGAACTTCGCCCTGTGTGAGTGACTGTCGGCAGGATTATAGTTGGGAGAGAAGGGGCCAATAATCCAACCAAAAAGAACATTTGCTGTACTATTACACAGGCCAGGTTTAAGATGTGAATTTTAGCCATTCAAACTGAAGCTGCTCCTTATACAATGAATTACGGTGGTTGGTGCATTATCTGAAGCACAGCTAAAAGCCCCATGCGTGATAATACACACATCTTAATGTACATTTGCAAACAAACCTCTACAGTAAGCAGTACAGTATGTTCATGTCACCTGACATTTCTCAGATCTCTGCCCAGTCAAATGAATCATTCAGTGAATAAAAATGAGCATGTTACATAATGACCTTTGACTATTTCAGACAGAGCATGATGTCAAATCAAACAAGTACCAACAAGGAGTGTTATAACAAGAAAAAAACACCAATTAAGTAATCAGTTTGAGTGCATCCTGGCAACTCTGTCTCTACAACAAAAGTGCATTTCACTATAGCACACTCCGATTATCAGAGCTTCTAGCTGAAAACATGTCTGCTGTCTGCTGCCATTAAACAAAAACAACAAGCTTAAAGATGCTGAACCGCTATAATGGAATAAAATAATTTGCATTTTGACATCCTGAACTAAGCTGATTCCGTGTGTGGTTTAGAGAACTAGTGAACAGGATGCAATGCATGTTTCTGGAGATTGGGTATAAACAGCCTCAAATCATTGGAATATAACTATATCATTTTATGGTGCATTAGGTTTTGCATTAACAGGTGATGAAAAACATATAATATGTTATTCATTTATTGTAATATACTGGATTATTAATATTACAGTTACCAAATTGTAGAGAGGAAATTCCTCCCCATGCCTCAGTAAAGTCTCCACTCTCCAGCTTCTTCAGATCGGGGGTGCAGGGGGAATGATCCGACACCACCATGTCAATCTGCCCAGCTTTCAGTGCAGACCATAACTGCTCCTGTTGGACAAAAGCAATCACAGGAGAATAAATAATACAACAGAAAGTGCAGTGAAGTTATGTTGAGGTATGTACTGAAATGATCCACTGTGCATCACCTTATGTTTACCTGGTTAGCAGATCCTCGGATGGGGGGGCAGCACTTGAACTGTGTGGCCCCTGCAGGTATGTTCTCTGCACACAGGCTGAGGTAGTGGTGGGTGGTCTCCACTGTCAGGGGCGCTCCGGCCTGACGCGCAGCCTGGATCAGCTTCAGAGGCTCTGCAGAGGACAGGTGAACGATGTGGCAGCGCACCCTGGAGAAGAGAGATTAGCTCAGTGTAGCATCAATGCTACATTCACAACCCAGAATGATCCACTATGATATCAAGGTTATTTTTAGTTCTTACTGGAACTCCAGGCAGAGTTCTGTGATGGTGCGAATGGCCTCCGTCTCCATGACATCTGGTCTGGACTGCAGAAAGGTGGAATACTGAGAAGGGTCTTCAGTGGGAGGAGGTGCAGGGTCAAACCATCAGTATGATGTCAATACTATGCTACTATAAACCTTGATTTATGAATTCATGAATTATATATTATATTTATATATTAAGTATATATAACCTGAAGGTTTCTCTTAGTATTCTATCTGAGAAATCCCAGTTGTGAAAAATGTGAACTTGATATCTTAAACACATATTACGATGCACCTAAGGGAGAAAATAACTGATTTTGCGTTCTCTTGTCTCAAAAGTGCGTTCTCTTGTCTCAAAAGTGTTTTGTGTTCTTCCAGAACATTTTTATGTTTTCCTGCAAAAAAAGAATCTTTCCCTTGGACAGATTCAGTAGCTTTGAAGTGTCCCCTTCCTCGGGACACAGACCTCCAGCTGGCGGCGCTAGATACTTTCTTCAGCAAGCGCAAACTCCTTGGGGTCAGTGCTTGGTCTAACCTGTTCAGTGGCAGCAACAGAACGTTTTCTGATCTAGTGGGAGTCAGGGGTGTCTTAGATCTGACCTGGGGTTTGCGTTGGCTGGAATCGAGCTGCTACGTTAAACCGAAGATCCATCTCTGGAGCTAAAATTTTCCCTCCTCCCGAATAAGTAATCTTCTAGCCGGTGGAGGTTTAGCAGAAGCCAGCTAATAGACAGTAATCAAATTCAGTGCCCCATTCTACCATTTTCCAAGCCAATGTGGCTGTTGTCGGAACCCTTAATGCACAAGTTCACACGTTCTTGAGAGAATGCAAAAGGTCTCCTGTATAAACGCCTGTCCACACTAAACGCTGATGGCTGCAGTATAGCACAAGCAGATGCTGTATAGCACAAAGTAAATATATTGTTACCTCCATCCTCTACAGCTGTCTGCTGGACATCCCTCTCTGCATGGAACTAAAGGGGACACAGCAGATGGGTTCTCAGTGACATTGATGTTCTTCATGTGGGCATGTTCAGGTGGAGGCTGCAGGTTGTGAGTTACCAACAGGACACTTCCTGTGCCCTGCAGCTGCTGCATGGCTGCCCGCAGATCACAGTCAGTCACATGGGGGAACTCCTCCACCCCACTGTGGATGAGGAAACACTTGAAGCCAGCCACTCCTGCCTCGATCATGGGCCGAAGCTCTAGCTAAGAAGACATTTGTTTGTTTGTGTTTGGTCATTATTTACCTTTTTAGCTCAGAATGTGTTTTTTTTTCATTCAAGCTGTTCCACTGTACCTGATTGCCAGGAATCACACCTCCCCAGAAGGCTGTGTCCACAAAACACTTCCCTGTCGCCTCCTGCATCTTATCGCGAAAATTGCCAAGTGTGGTGGTCGGAGGGATGCTGTTTCTGTGGGGATTTTAGAAAAAAAACCTCCTGTTTCCAAAATGTTTTCCTAAACCACAATAGTATAATTATGTAGATAAAGACTGCTTTTAATGTAGGATCAAACCTGCTTATTTATCACTTTTTGCACCCAAAAAACCCATACATTTAAAGTGAGGCTTTATTAGCCAGCAAAAAACTGCTTGATTTATTTCCCAATGTGACCAACTCTTTTCTAATGAAGGAGCAGCCCTAGCTCCAGAAGATGCTACATTTAGCAATAACAACGCAGCCTGCCACTTCAGGCCACCCTCCAATCCCACTCCCTCAAAATGATCATTATGAAAATGAATGTATCATTTTAAAAGTCAACAACAGAAATGGTAAACACCCACAGCGGTCAAGCTGATTTTGGAAGTCTCTAGTGACACACAATGAGCTCACACAGGTAGACAGGCAGGTCTTATTACAGTTCTGCAAAATTGAATTTTTTGGCATTTTATTTATTTATTGCTATACAGTACTGTGCAAAAGTCTTAGGCAGGTGTGAAATAATTCTGTGAACTAAGAATGCTTTCAAAAAAATAAATTATAATTGTTTATTTTTATCAATTTACAAAATGTAGTGAGCGAAGAAAATTAAAATCCGAATCAAATCAATATTTGGTGTTACTACCCTTTGCTTTTCAACCAGCATCAATTCCTATAGGTACACTTGCACCGTCAGGGATTTTATGGGATTATAGTCATATGGTCAAACAATAATACCAAAAAGCGCTAATGATCATCAATTTCACCTGTATGTTGAAAAACACAGTCAGTAACTGGAACAGAAACAGCTTTGTTGGAGGCTTAAAACTGGGTGAGGAACAGCCAAACTCTGCTACCAAGGTGAGGTTGCGGAAGACAGTTTCATGTCCCAGGTCATACACCATGGCAAGACTGAGCACAGCAACGAGACACTTAGTTATACTGCACAAGTAAGGTCTCTCCCAGGCAAGGAATTCAAAGCAGACTGGGGTTTCAAGACTGGGGCTGTTCAAGCTCTTTTGAAGAAGCACAAAGAAACAGGCCATGTTGTGGATGGTAGATGCAGTGCAGCAGATGAAAAACACATCAAGCTTTTTTCCGTTCGAAATCGGAAGTTGACCAGCAGTGCCATCAGCTCAGAACTGGCAGAAACCAGCTGGACCCAGGTACACCCATCGACTCTCCGGAGAAGTCTGGCCAGAAGTGTTCTTCATGGAAGAATGGGAGCCAAAAAGCCCAGACATGGAACAAAGCGAAGCGACTCAACTATGCACGTAAACATAGGAACTGGGGTGCAGAAAAATGGCAGCAGGTGCCCTGGACTGATGAGTCAATACTTTAGATATTTGGCTGTAGAAGAAGGCAGTTTGTTTGCCGAAGGGCTGGAGAGTGGTACAATAATGAATGTCTGCAGGCAACAATGAAGCATGGTGGAGGTTCCTAGCCAGCTTGGGGCTTCATTTCTGCAAATGGAGTTGGATTTTTGTCAGCCGACTCTTCAAAAGCTGTGTGCCTAGAAGAAGTGATGCTGTTTTGTAGGCAAACATTGGTCACACCAAATATTGATTTGTTAATTCACTGCATTTTGATAATTGATGAAAATGAACTATTAACACTTCCATTTTTGAGAGCATTCTTAATTTACAGCATTTTTTCACTCCTGCCTAAAACTTTTGCACCGTACTAGTAATGAAATGTTTTCCTAAAACACATGACGTTCCCTTGTTTTAATCTGTGCACGAGGAAACAGTTACCCTGCGGTCTGTTTACCCTGCAACCTTTACCCCCTGCTGGTGACCCTGAAAGCTCAGACAGTGGGTTTTGATTGACTCTGAGAGGGGGGAGTCTCCAGACTTACAGTGGCATGTCCACAATGGTTGTCACCCCTCCAGCTGCAGCGGCCCTGGTAGCGGTCCAGAACCCCTCCCAGGAGGTGCGGCCCGGTTCATTCACATGAACGTGGGAATCTACGATGCCGGGCATCACCAAACTGTCAGCCACATCCAACACCTGCCGCCAAGACGGGATCACAAACAGGGTGACATAAGTGCTAGTACATCATGAGGAGTTTCAAATAAATTCCTCTGACGGTCTAAACATAGATGTACCTTATTGTGTCATTCCATCTAAAAGTGTACTTACCTCACAGGGGACATCCACAGAAATGTCTGAGAGTATCTGATGAATCTTCCCATCCTTTATCACAATGACAGCAGGACGTACTTCGTCACCCAGCAGTACCCTCTGACTCCTCACAGCACTCACCGTTGAGCCAAGCTCCATGTCTGCCTTTACTGAGAGTTAATAGATTCTCTAACTCTGAGTCAACATTCCAGGTAACTGCTGAGGCACCACCCCCTGCCTTACTGTCGGTGTGACATGTTGAAGTTCACGTTCAACCAGCAGTTCAGTTCAAACTCCACATGTAAGGGGAAGAGGGGGATATTTAGATAGGAAGCGAAAAATAAACACACTATTGACATGGAATGGTGAGGACAGGGATATGGCTGCAGGGTCGGGGAAGCTTTCAGAACCTGAAGCTTGGCAATCTTTTTAGTTGTGAGCATAGGTGTCATTTATGCTGGGGACACTGGGGACATGTCCCCACCACTTTTTGAAATGGCCAATTTTGTCCCCTCCACTTTAAAACTTCACAGTTTGCTTCAAAGCTCATTTTGAGTCCATAATTGTCCCAAGATTGCACAATTGCTTCATGTATGTGGGGGTGTCTTCTAAAATCAATTACCATGTCTTTGGTTCTACTAATGTTCAGATGTAGATAGGACTCCTCACACCACCTGAGAGAGTCGTCGATGATAGGCCGTGGCTGCTCTCATTATCCTGGAGCCAACTAACGTTGTCTGCATACTTTAAAATAGTCCTATTTTCCCACCTACTCAACTAACACTTCTTAGTGAAGGGTATAAATAATAATGGGGAAGGACACATCCTTGTGGGGAGCCAGTGGAGGAGCTAACTTGGTCAGAGTTCACTTGGTCAGATAGGATCTCTTCACCAGCCCTCTGTGTGTCCTGTTGGTTAAAAATTGAGCCCATAAGATAATTACTTATTTGTAATTGTTCTAAAAATCTGATAATTAAAATATGAGGTTGAATTGTGTTGCACGCAGGGCTACTGGTCCAACATTGACCACCGGACGCCAAGTTCAGAAAACAAAGCACCAACATGATCCTTAAATACAGGAAGAGCCACTTCTACTGGAACTGAAATATGTTGTTCTCAAAACATCGACATTGTTGTATATTGTGCATTTTCAACAGGACTATAATATGATTTTCTTCCTTTCTTTTCCCCAGATTAGCTGGCCCTCACCAGAGGTGCAGAGTACTCAGATCTAGTGGTAAAAGTAGAAGTACTCAGATCTAGTGGTAAAAGTAGAAGTACTCAGATCTAGTGGTAAAAGTAGAAGTACTCAGATCTAGTGGTAAAAGTAGAAGTACCAGAGTGTAGGAATACTCTGTCACAGTAAAGGTATTCTAAATGTTCCTCCAGTGAAAGTAGAAAGTACTCTCATCTAAATGTACTTAAAGTAGCGACAGTAAAAGTAGTCGTTGTTTGATTGGTCCATTTCAGAATAATATCTCTGATATGTTTTATAATTATTGATCATTAAGGTGTTCTCAGAGCTGGTAAAGGTGCAGCTAGTTTGAATGGCTTTGTATACTGCAGGGTAGCTGCTGGATTTACTGCAGGTGAACTAAAGTCTGATTTAATCCAATCAAATCAAACTTTATTAGTATAAATATCACAAAACACGTTTGTTTCATTGGGCTTTACTGATTAAAAACAAACAACAACATTATAAATGATGGAGTTGCAGCAAAAAGAGAAGACAAGGTAGTGTAAGTAATACAAGTAGAAATACAAATAAAATAAGATAACAACATAAGACAACAAAAATACATAAAACATTGACATTATTCAAATTAAGTATCATCAAAGTAAAAATAAAATGAATACCATAAAATGCTAGCTCTAACCGAAGGCTTTGCTAAAAATGTAGGTCTTCAATGCACTTTTAAAATGTTGGACACTCTCTGACTCTCTGATTAAAACAGGAAGTTGGTTCCAGAGCAAGGGTGCTTGGTAGCGAACGCTCTGACTCCTGATCTTGTTTTGCGAACTCTGGGCACTACTAACTGATCCTGGGAGCGTAGTTTTCTAGCGGGGCAAGTGTGGATTAAAAGATCTTTTAGGTACGAAGTTGCCTGAACATTTAGTGCCTTGTAAATTAAAAGAAGTATTTTAAAATCAATCCTGTGCTTTACCGGGCTGATTATATTTTACATCATTAATCCAAATCTGTAAAGTAAAGGTATTAAATAAATATAGTGGAGTAAAAGTAGACCATTTACCTCTGAATTGTAGTGGGGTAGAGTTACAAAGTAGCAAAGACAATAAATACTCAAGTTAAGTTATATTACTAGTACTACTATTACAGTAAGTGGTTACTTTACACCACTGGCCCTAACTGTCTGTTCTCTCCAAAAACCTTTATTTTATAAGAATGTACAATATACACTATCTTTAGTGATTGTAATCAAAGAGTGTTAGAGAGGTAGGCAGTCTGAATTATGAGAAACATTAACCTTGTCTACAATAGTCCTGTGGATCCATTACAATTTAATATTAATACACACTTGGTGCCAAGACCAGTCAATCTAAACACCTCCATCTAGTGGGCAAGCAATCATTACATCTTCATAAAGATGATATCCACCCAGGATTAAATATATTTTGAACGTTAACAGTTATGAACTCAACTGTAGTAAATAATCATATCATTATTGTTTATAAAGTCGAACAATTCAAGTCTCAGAAACTGAGATTATTCAGTGGAATTTTGTCAAGAATAAAGTTTGGAAGCAAACTCTGACCATGCGTCCTAAGGATAATGAAATATAATTTGTTCTTACCGGAACTCTTTCTACAGAAGAAATATGATGACATAGTATATAAATTTACTGGGATTCTGTAATTAAATAGTAGACGGTATTTTAACTCAATCTGAACTCTTTTCAGTCTCTTCATGTTCCCTCCTCACCTGCCATATTGAAGTGACCCAATCTCTCCTGGGAGAATCAAGTTGTGAAGTGCCAGAGACCTGGAACTGTTTCAAGATTCAAGATTCAAGAAGCTTTATTTATCCCGAGGGAAATTGCTGTGCAACAGTTGCAGTACAAAAGCGGGAAAGTAATACAAAGTGAGAGGTAAAATCAAACTAACATAAAATAAACTAAGTAAGTAAGTAAGTGCAACAAAATTACAGTTAATACGTAGGTATATACAATATAAAACAATACGCGCTGTGCAATTTAGCAGCATATATAAAAATAAAATAAGTATAAACTAAATGATACAGTGGAATTGGGTAAAGTGACATTTTGGCCTCAGGACGCAGGGTCTCCACTTGCCATCTGACCTGAGGTAGATAAGTTAAACAGTCTGATGGCCACAGGATGGAAGGACTTCCTTTGGCATTCTGTGTTACACTGGGGGGAAATCAGTTTGTTGCTGAAGGTGCTTCTGTACGAGGTTAGCGCCTGGTTTGGGCACTGGGTGATTAGGGCACCTGGTGTAATTGTATATATTGGAGACAGGTGGTGGTGGGAATAGGGCACATGGTTTTTTCCCTGGGTTGTTCGGGCAAGAAAGGAATAAAAGGGAATCAATAGGATTGCATCAAACGTGTGTCAATGTATATTGATCATGGAAATAAATGGGCAAAACGGAAATTCTTTCTGGACTTGCATCGTGCTCTGTGTACAATTTGCCAACTGGTGCCTCAGCGACCGTTTTAGTATCTTACTAACTACCATTAATTATCTGTTTATTTTTATATGATTTTGGCCGCGACAGCAACATTTGGAAACTTCCTATTCTCTATGCATATCTCTTTGGATATTCATTCACTGGAAAATAACTTTTTTCCATCTGAACAGTTATGACCACTGACTGTTAGTAAAATACGTATAGTATGAGTGTGAGGGATTATATTACATATTTTTCTCTAACACAAATAGATCTGCTGCTGTTGACATGTCACTGAGGCCTTGAAGGATTGAACATATACTGAGGTGTGGAGTTAGGTTAAGTTCTGCAAACACGACTTTAAATTAAAAATAAAATGCTCCAGAGGTTTTTAAAATATAGCGGTTGTATCTGTCAGTTTAACACTGCGGCACTTTTCACACCCTCACAAAAGGCTGAGGTCTTAAATTGTAATTTAGTTGACTGCTGGCAAAAATATCCTATTTTCTCCCACAACAGTTTGTTTCTGTTGAATTGAATTGTATGCTTATTTAAAATCAGATGAGACCACACTGGTGAAGACAACTCATGAAACAACATGGCCGCTCCTCCTTTAACAGTTTTTTGGCCTTGTGGTATGCAGAATAGCTCTGTATTGTATAAACGTTCCATCCTTCCAATATATTTTGTGTTTAATGATCTTTGCATCCTTACTTACAGACTTATCAACGAGCATCATTTTTGTTTGTCATACAAATACCCAATACTGCTTAATTACGCGATTAAATAGTTACAGTATATTACACAAAACTGTTCACTGCTTGGTTCATTTCATGAGCCATTGCTGAAATACACCAGTATGTATTACATTTCCTGTGACTCCTTAAAGAAGTCTTTAGATGTGTTGATAGAAAATGGTTTGGTGTAGCTCTGTGTGTAGACAAATCTTTAATCTGTTCATGGACTGATATAAAAACCTCTGTTCTAGGTTCTACAGGAAAGAATTCCAGATGTTAGCACCAAGAAGGAGTTTTATCAGTGTTTTAGTCACTGTACATGTTATGACATGTGCAACACTTTAACTCACTGAAGTTAAAATAACAATACAAAGATTGACTTTAGTCCGAGTGTTTTATTGAATTCAACAACAACACAGTGAGAGTGAGTGTGTCCGAACTCTGATGACGGTGCTGTGTGGTTTCGTTGTCTTCACTCTCAAAGGCCACGGAATTTCCACCGTCTCAAGAGAAGTCCTGCCCTGAAACAAGAAAATAAATGTGTTCGGTCTTTTATTTTTGTAATCGTAACATGCTTACTCAGTGACTGAACTGCAGGAACACTGAAACTCTCTGTGAGAAATGAACAGAACAGAATGAGAACAATTATTCATATATGAATTATTAATTAATCTATATTGACACTTGCAGTAGACGTGTGTGAATGCTGTCATTGGTTGTTACCTCTGCTGTCAGCTTGTCCTGCTACATCATGGTTGTCAAGGTAACCCTGGACAGCAGGCGCTCAGGTGATAGAGAAGTATAGACATTAATATTGATATTGTCCACGGTGTAGCAGGGTAAAAGTAAAGAATGGTTAGTAAAACAATATTTAAATAACATGTGGATAAACATTGATACAGATGTAGAGATTTACACTGATGTCATACTTTGCTTTCACATTATAAACTATAGGACACTTTCACTATAGTTCAGAAGCTCATGCTTATCGTTCTGTCCTCAGTGAATGACAACAGTTCAGACGGTGGAGGAAGAGAAGAGGGAAGTAAAGACCTGTGTGACTCAGGTGAATCGTATACCATAAATAGCTCTGCAATTTATTCTACCCCCTGTTGTACTTTCATCTGGCTGCTCTATCGCTAAGCTGTTACTGGTACTGGATGTGTAATTTGTATATTGTGTAATTTCTAATTGCATTTTTTGTATGAATGCTCCTTGAGTGATATTAAGCTGTCTTGGCTCCTTAGCTTTTGAAAATCTCCCCTTTGTGGGACTAATAAACGCATTCTGTTTCTGATTTCAGAGGGGAGGTAAAAGAGGATCCACAGTGAGCTTCGTTGTGATTTATTGTATTTGCAACTGTTTTGCATCTCTTTGTAGTTGGCTTGGTTTTCATTGTTGTTATTTTAAGTCTCTTACTGGTTTGGAAATGTTTCTTTAAATTATCACAGAGGAGGATCATGAGGGAACCCTGAAACATCGGGCCCCTGAGTCTGTGCCTGGTTGACCTGTTCAGGGACTCTTCCATGTCAATGCAGACTGAGGGCTGTCTGAGAGGGAGGGTTCAAAAAGTTTCCAGCTGCCTTCAGTGGGGCAAAGAACCTTTTCTAACATATAGGGCAGCTTGCATGGCACCAAAAAAGGTAGATATGAAAACGCTGGAGACCAGAGACGAGCCTATGGGGGAACAGAAACAAAGTGTGATGATGAATTCAGAAAGATATTGTGATAGGACGCTTGATGTGGCATGGACAGTTCAAATTGTCAGCAAACTGTTACAATGCCTGTCAGAGCCAAAAGAACAACCAATCTGTGCTGAGGTCATTAAAGGCTACAGCAAATCAGGAGTTTTCTGACATAAAAGCAGAATCTCAGACCGGTGGTATACAGTCAGATGTGAAGAAGTACTTAGATATTTTACTTAAGTAAAGGTACTGCAATCAAAAAGTAAAAGGTATCAGCATCAAATGTACTCAACATAACAAAATCAACAGTATAAGTAAAACTTATTTTAATTTCATAATATCAAATTACAGGAGGCGGCAGCGGTTCAGTCTGTAGGGGCTTGGACTTAGGACCAAAGGGTCGCCAGTTCACATCCCAATCAGACCAAAGAAATACGGAGTGTGGACTGGTACTGGAGAAGAGCCAGGGTGCCCTTGCTCAAAGGCCTTTGAGCAAGGCACCCACAACTGCTCACTGTCGCTGACTAGACTGGCTGCCTTTCCATTCTGGAGCCTCTCAATGCATGTGCATGTTTGCACGAATATAATAGAGTGTATTTGTATGTACCTGTATCACAAAACAGACAAAATAAAGATTGGAAACTAAATTTCACAATATCAATAAATGTCCATCTTTCTTTATTTTGGATTGTTATCGAAGCGAAAGCGGAGATCGGTTACTTTGAATACCGCTCAATATCATAAATCATGTATTCGTTTATTTATGATTTGTAGCTAATCATTTTAATCTATTAAGAAGCTACTGTAGCTAAAAAATGTTAAAATACGTTTAGTAGACGAAACAGATCATTATTGGCTCCTTAAATGTTTTGGAGTAGAAGTATCTGCAGCCTATAGCCTATACTACATTAAAGCACGAGAATAAAAAAACCTGGAGTTGCGAATGCTTCAAAGAGCATAGGAAATAGGAAAAACGACGGATGTATTTTAAGGAATGCAACAAAAATGATTGCACAGCATCTCCTTTAACAACAACAACAACAACAACAACAACAACAACAACAACAACAACAACAACAACAACAACCGTGTTTTAATAAGAAACATGATAGGAACTCACAGCTGAGGCTCTGTGTTGATTCTGTACATCTGTATGTCACCGTGTGCCTGCAGGCGGCTCAGGCTGTGTGCATTAGCCTGAGGGATGGAGGCTGGCAGGATCCAGCTCCTCCTCAGCGGCCCCATCCCTCCATCTCCATCCTGTCACGGGGCTGTGCGTTATGACGCGGGGCTGCATAACGTGAGACTGTCAGCACCGGATCCTGCTTATGTAACGCTGCTGCTGCAGGAGGAGAGAGAGGAGCGGAGGACTGATGGATGGCTCATTTAGAGACAAATAACGGCGAGATGGCTTATGACTGAACGTCTGAAGGCGGAAAGAACAATAATGAGTGTGGATCGCCGGGCTGCAGTGTGAGCCTGGGTCTGGGCATTAGGGGCCTATCCCTCTGCACAGTCTGCAGCCTGCGGAAGATTCTTCTTTTTCTGCAGATCATGCGAGTTTAAGTTCGTCTCCTTTCTGCAGGAATAAACCAATGCGGGTTTGTTTTAGAGGAGAAACGCCTTCATATTCTGATCCTCACCATCCTTTTTGCACTGATCCAACGGACAGCGCTGTGTGATAAACAATGGCGGGTCCGGAGCAGTGCCAGCAGCAGGTGGAGGAGAAGGCAGAGCACATAGACGATGCTGAGATGGCTCTGCAGGGCATCAACATGCTGCTCAACAACGGCTTCAAGGAGAGCGACGAGCTCTTCAGGAGATACAGGTAACACATGTTTAGATCAGGGGCCAAAGATCTGATCTCAGGTGGGCCAGACAGAAAAACCATAGCATATTAACCTATAAATACCCACAACTCTGAATTGTTCCCTTTGTTTCAGTGCTGAAAAGCACATTATGAAGATAGATAGATAGATAGATAGATAGATAGATAGACAGACAGACAGACAGATAGATAGACAGACAGATAGACAGACAGACAGACAGACAGACAGACAGACAGACAGACAGACAGACAGACAGACAGACAGACAGACAGACAGACAGACAGACAGACAGATCCTTTATTTATCCCTAGTTAGGAAATTATTTTTGTCACAGCAGTCCAAACAATCTACAAGAATTACACAATTACTTAAAAAAATAAATAAAATGCAGCTAAAATAAATATAATCATTAAACATTCAATTAAAAAAGTAAAACACATATTCTCAGTGAAAAAATACCTATTTCAGGAGCATCTAAACATTATACAACATTCAGAATGAAAAAGAGCACTCTGTAATGGACCAATCTACAGAAACACATAGTTTACATAAAGAAAATGTTCCACAGTAGCTTTAAATTAAAAGTAAGCTATATCCTGTGAGGTAGTGTAAGTAGGTTTCAATATATACAGTATGGGCAAATTGTTCTTGATTAAAGAGAGGGAGAACATGAACACGCTGTGTGAGTTCTCTGCATCTATGGTGAGCTGTAGTACAGGGTCCTGCTGTAGGCAGGAAGGACTTCCTGTATCTGTCCTAACCATCTTTTTCCAAAATATTATTAACAACCTGACCTTTCTTCGGAAAATAAGAGCAATTTGAACAATTGCTTCAGTTTATCATTGTTTACAGATCAGTGTATCTACACAGGCACAAGACATTTGGTCACCAGTATCTGGAGCTGAACAATATAGTATTTACTACACGATCAACACAACTTGTCTAGATCTCAAAATGATTTTACATTCATTCCTACATTTGTGTAGTAAAAAAAACACCAGGATACAAACTAAAGTGGGAACTATTAATAAAGAAGGTTAAGCTATCCTCCTGACTTGTAAATGTATAAGATGTATACAGGAAACTGTATTAAGTGGTTACTTCAAGGTGGAGCTAAGCACATGAATACAAACAGTTAAAACATTGCTCCATGGAACAGATAACAGCATGATTCAATCAACAGTTATTAGGTGTTACATTTTAAAGCCTGGTCCTCATCAGTGAGTCCAGGTTTCTGTCTTACCTTCATGCTGTACACCAGAGTTTTCCTACTATAAAATACTGGGGACCCCCTCATGTGAACATGCACAAACACACCTCCCCCCTCAAAGACTGTAACCACAAATACTTATGGCTATTTCTTTAGCTTATGGTTACTTTTAGCATCTATATATGAACACACAGTTATATTAAACCGTGTGTTTTTAAATGTTACAGTCTGTAAAATGTGTAAATACAATATTGACATTTATTTAATTTAATCTAAGTGCCCTCTCTTTGCTGCAACCTCTGCTTTTATCACCGCTTTCATTTATTTCTGTCTATTTCTATTACTGCAGTAAGAGATGCCAATAAAATGTCATCATGCCGTACCTATGCATGATGACAATTTTGACATAGTGTATTGTGTACTCTTCTGCAGCCAAGAGAAATGTTTAAGAAAGATAATGTAATACATACTAAAAAAATCAGCCCATTCTAAAAAATAAGCCATCATCTATTACGGTTGAACTCTAACAGCTTGGCAGAGCCCCCCTTGAGCAACATTGCTGTAGACCCTCAGTAATCTAAAATGAAGAAATTACTTCCCCACACCAGACTGATTTTGGGGGGGGGGGGGGGTGGTATTGATTCTGTGAAACAGATTGTAGTCCAACCCCTGACATCAGTCATGACAGGAGCCCTGTGTCTGTCTGTCTGCCATGGCTCCATTTATATACTCAACAGAATATTCAATTCAGTTTGTGTTTTCTAATCCCTCTCTCCTCTCTCTCTGTGTAGGACCCACAGCCCCCTGATGAGCTTCGGGGCCAGTTTTGTCAGTTTCCTGGTGAGTTTCTTCTCAGTCACTGATGTTTTGGCCCTAGCTTTGGAAAGCTTATCTTGCTTTCTTTTGGGTACACACTATTTTTGTTAAAACCATTCATTTTTGTATTTCGTTCAATGTAATTATGTGAGTGTATCATTCATATATGCGCAAATTACATTTATATGTGCAATTTCAACATTTCAGTTAGCATATGGAAAAATTATTGAATGAAAAAAAATAATGAATACAGTTGCTACAGCAGCACAGCATATAGTATACTATATAGTTTATGAAGAAAAACACCAAGAATCACTTTGGATTACCCAATCTGTCAAAGTGTTGTCACCACGGACTTCCTCTCTGCTGCTCTCATTCCATTAACATAATGGATGCATCTTCCTCTCAACAACAGCACTGCTCACACACACACACACACACACACACACACACACCCTCTCTGTCGCCTCGTGACGTCCCACACACGCAAACACACATCATAAATCCAGAGATGATGTCATCCTCTGTCCCCTGATAGTAATTGGCCCTGAGGGCTGTGGGGGTGGGACCACTGTCCATCATGGTGGGCAGTCAAACATGCACAGGGAAATGCAGTTAAATGCAGCGTACATGGAGAGAACGCCTGAGTAACACAAACAAATGTGATTGAAATATCTGTACTTATCCTCACTCGTTCCAGGTTCTAAAAGGTTTATGCAAAAAAGGATTTTTGCATGATGTGTAACATCACACACAGCTGTGCAGATGTCGCTGTATCCCTCTGTTCATTGTAATGCAGAAAGAGCCCTTTGTCCTTTTCAAGTCTGTTACATAACATTCCTCTCCTCCTCTAACAGGATGTCTGTTTGGAAACAAGCTCAAGCATAGATGTGCTCTGTTAAACCAGACCACCATGTTCTATCCCCACACAGGTGTTTAATATCTGGATAACAACATGTATCACAGTAGCAGAGTTTGTCTGTTAATTCAATACATTCATCCAAGAAGAATTGCTGGGTGAAGAAAATCCTGCACACTGCTGTACTTACATAATTGTCTTCCATCAGTCTGCAGAGAGCCTGCCCTGTCCAATGATACTCCATCAAAATATTGAGTCACCATATGCTTGTAATTATAAGTTGTGTATTTTGATGTGCGATTTCCTCACACTATGATTTTATTGAAAGATGTAATTAATGCTGAATTATCGCCCAGAATAAAAATGCATCACGTTGTTCTTTATTCTTAAAGATATGGTAGAACCAAATCTCTTTGTTGCCTTGTGTTTCAGAATGCCATGATGACATTTGAGGAGGAGAAGATGCAGACGGCCTGCGACGACCTGAGGACCACTGAGAAGCTGTGTGAGAGCGACAGCGCCGGAGTCATCGAGACAATCAGGAACAAGATTAAAAAGAGTGTAAGACTGTTAAGCTCCTGAGCTCTGTGCCTTCACAACTTCATACCATTCATCTGTTTGCATCTCACAAACTGTATCTATTTATAGTTACAACAAGCAGTATTTTATTTCCCTTTACAGCGTTTCATGTAACATTCTATTTCAGCTCATCTTATTGTATTTTACTTATTGGTTAAATTTTCAGCTCATCTTGTTCTATTTTACTTATAGTTTACTTCTCCTGCATTACTCAGTTGCACACTATTTAATTTCTACTCTTCTTCTTACACTATTTCTATTGTTTTTTTCTTTTCTTTTATGTCTTATATATACAACCACTTCAGCATTATCATTTTCTCTTTTTTTTTTTATAGATATATGTTTGAGTTAAATTATTATTATTTTTAAAAATGGTATTCTATAAACTACTGACATTTTTTCTCTATGCTGGAATTCAACAGACGCTGGAATGGCTTCCATTCATGTAGAGATAACGATTTAAGAAAAATGTGGAGTGGTCTCTTCATTTTTTCCGGGGCTGTATATTAATGTTGCATTGTTGGAGGAGCCTGTGAAGTTTGTCATTGCATACCTAAACTGTAGCTGTGCATATGACCATAAAGCTGTTGAACATTTGAACTCTGAACCTTAAAACTGGTGCAGAACACCAATTTAGATTTTCTACGTTGTGTGCCGCCAGAGCAGGCTGCTGTTCAGAGAACAACGTTTATATCCCCGGCATCATGCCTAATGATGCAGGCAGCGGTGAGATCATGCCAAGCCCACTCACAGATTGAATTATTGCTTCTGTGAAATGTAATCAACAGACTGAGCGAGGAGTGCGGGGGCTCTGGGTCATTCAGGAAACCCTGCCAGCCTCTCGGTATAGTGGCAGGGGGTTGTAATACTGCATGTTGTGTGTATGTGTCTGTGTGGGTGTGTTACAGATGGACTCACAGAGGTCGGGCGTGGTGGTGGTGGACCGCCTGCAGAGACAGATCATTGTTGCTGACTGTCAGGTGTACCTCGCCGTGCTCTCCTTCGTCAAGCAGGAACTCTCAGGTGATCAAATCAAACACACAGACCATAGTGTGAGCTTAAAGGGGCCATTTTTTGTGGGGGTTCTATGAATAACTTTCTATATTCAGTTAATGACGGTTGACACGGTCCGAGTTAAGAGAAACACAGACTGTATAAATAAATAACCAAGTGATGAAACTGATGCAATAACCTGTAAATAACTGCAACAATTCATGACATTTGAACATGAGTATGCGTACTATTCCAGTGGTTCCCAACCAGGGTTACTGGGACCTTTAGGGGTACTTGAACAGATTGCAGGGGGTCCGTAGAAAAATAAGGGATTGCCATTTATTTCAACACACATTTTTTTTTTTTAAAGCCTGGTGTCCGTTGTCTAGTTCTGCTTCCGCAAGTAGCAGTTCCTCCCAGGATGATGTTTATTGTAATCCCACTGTAGTTCACGTTCACACTGTGGCGCTGCGCATAGCAATTGGCTATCATTAGCTGCAAAGTGGCGGTAAGAATGGATTAGGGCTGAACGATTAATTGCATTTGCGATAATATCGCGATATGACAAAACGAGATTTTCCAACCGAACTGGCTGCGATTTGACTGGTCACGCGATCTGGTCACGTGATCTGGTCACGTGACTTGCGAGCGAGCCGAGCGAAGCCGAGCAGACCGGGAAAGAAGTCAACGCTGCGCTTGAACCTGTTGCACAATGGCCTCAGGCTCGTCAGAAGAGTGCACGGCTGGAGGTTTGGTACCAAAGAGGGGCGGCACGTCAGTTGTGTGGAATTATTTTGGCTTTAAAAAGGAAGATGCTGCCTAACGTCAGGTACTGTGCAGAACGTGCCTCGCTACTGCTGCTACCTCACGAGGTTCACGATTGTAATCACGATTGATTTATTGCTTGTGTTTGTTGAAAAATACATGAGAAGAGGACCTTGAAAAAATAATCGCATATTAAATCGTAATATTGAGGAAAAAAATCGCAATTAGATTATTTTCCAAAATCGTTCAGCCCTAGCATGGATGCATGCAGTGTCCGAACTACGGGGGGACTCGGCGGATCCGAGACCCCCTGAAACTGACACGAGACCCCCCGAAAACATGATTTGGGAAATGTTGGGGGGTCTCTAAAATAGTCTTTTCGAGATCCGCGCTCTGAGTCAAGCGCAAGAGCAAGCGCCCCCCCCCCCCCCCCCCCCCCCCCCGAGAGAAAAATGGGACCCCCCGAAAATCTCGGCATAGTTCGGACACTGGATGCATGATTAGGCAGGGATAAATGTATCGCTGCAGAACCAGGTTATGGAGAGCAGCCAAGACCTGGCAAATAATTCTATGAAGCCATCCCTGCAGCGACGCCAGAACACCACTGGAGTGTCGGTAAAAAGTTGGCTGAAATTTGCACTTATGAAAGGTCAGGGATCACCTCAGTTGATTTAATAACATCAGTTATTCTAAGTTTCTTGTTTGCACTCCCAGCTTATATCAAAGGAGGCTGGATTCTCCGTAAGGCGTGGAAAATGTACAACAAGTGCCACAGTGACATCAGCCAGCTGCAGGCGGGCTGTGAGCGGAGGTCCTCCCTCCACCAGGAGTCCCTCACCACGGACAACGCCAACCACAACGCCCCGGTGGAGAACTGCGTGACAGCTGAAGCCCTGGACCGGCTCAAGGGGTCCGTCAGCTTCGGCTACGGCCTGTTCCACCTGTGTATCTCCATGGTACCACCTCACCTGCTCAAGATCATCAACCTGCTTGGTTTCCCCGGCGACCGCCACCAGGGCCTGTCCTCCCTCATGTATGCAAGCGAGAGCAAGGACATGAAGGCACCACTGGCTACGTGAGTAACCTTCTTTTGAATTATTATTAATTCAGCATTGGTGCTGATGGGGGAACTGAACTGAAAACCCAGTTCAGTAATTATATTAAGACAATTATTTTATGTGTTACAAGTTTTCTAAAATGTTTAAATATGCAAATGAGGAATTATCTTACGAAATATGTGCTTATTTTTATACATTTTTGCAAACATTAATCTGAACTTCCCGATGAAGCCAGGTTCAAAACTCTTGTTTTACTTTGTTGCAATATTACAGGAGGAACTTTCAGAATCATTAAAAATCCGAAAATATTAGTATATTTTTCACCATGTTTTTTAGGAATATAACTGAATATAAATCAGTAGATATAAACAAAAATATGAATTATAAAATTCCATAAATTTAAATACCGGTTAGGATGTGAAAATATGAGTTATTATATAATGCTTAAATTGCAAAAATTGCCCCTTAATATGTGTTTTGATTTTAGTGAGCAAAATATCCCAAAACCAGCTGCATATTATAATTTCTCAGTTTAATACAATAATTATGCTATTCCTGGCCGCATAAAAACCACCCTCTGTGAGCATCTCTGATCACCTTCTGATTCCACTGCTGCTCTATATGCTAATAGCTGTGTGGAATATAAGTTAATTAGGGTTTGTGATTCACAAGAGAAGAGGGCATGGACATGGTTCACTAATGTGTGACCTTTAACCCGCTATTATCTGCTGTTCCAAGGACAGGGATGGACCTTTTTGAGGTGATAACCGTTTGGGCCTGATCTGCTAACTGTAAACTAAACTTTGATGGCAGGTTAAAGTCTTACATATTTTTTAATATGTCTTTCAATCTTTATTATTCAGATTATTAATTTATTTTTATGTATTTTTTAATGTTTTTTATTGATTTATTTGATAGTTTTATTAGTGACACCCCCTTTGAATTGGTATTCATATTCTTATTTCCTTTTTTATAGTTATTTCATTATTTAAAAGGTTTTTATATTTTATTGTATTAATTCATTTTGTCTTATGTCTTGAAAAATATGTAACGGTCTGACCTGAAATGAATTTCTTGTGCTCTGTTTTAATTTGTGATGTGTGCCATGTTACGAAAGCACTTTGAGCTGCACCAGGTGTATGGAAATGCTTTACAAAAAAAACTTCATTATTATAATTTGTAAACATGTTCATTCTCACATGCCTACGTTTATACATAGGCTACCTGAAAAACATTTCATGCCTTAATAAGTAAATACAACTAACAGGTCTATGTCACATTTACCTTTCATGTTATTCAGTTGCACATTCTGATTGAGCTTCAGACCTCAGATTTCTAACTGGCTGAGTGGTTTTCCTCTTGTGCTGCTCAGATTGGCCCTCTTGTGGTACCACACAGTAGTGCTTCCCTTCTTTGCTCTGGATGGCTCCGACACACATGAGGGGCTGCTGGAAGCCAAAGCTATTCTGCAGAGAAAGTCGGTGGTTTACCCCAACTCATCTCTCTTCATGTTCTTCAAAGGACGAGTTCACAGGCTAGAGGTATGAGCAGCGGACTCCATCAAACCTCATTGAAGTGATTTATTTTTGTATGAAAAGTTAGATAAAGACATTCGACAATTTTGTAACATAGAAGAACCTGAAAAGACTCCTGAGAAGCCCTTAGAGGTGGTGTTGATCCCTTTTCTTAATGTAATCTAAATAGTTTTCTCTTCCCTGTTGATGACTTAATACCAGGTAATTATCGTTAATCTGTGGAAAACGTTTGGGCAGGTCAAATGTTCTTTGTCTGGATTATTTTTCTTCATTTTGGCCAAAGGGGCTGAAGGGTACCACTGTCAAGGGAGATCCTCCGATCAGGGGCGGTTCCAGGGGGGAGGCTGACAGGGGCCAGTGGCCCCGTAACGCTGACCTGGGATGCCCCTGTGGTCCCCCTCCAATAGAAAAGTGTATGATATTACGATTTATTGGCTATAGCTCAGGCACAATAGGCGGATCTAATGTAACTCAGCATTGTAGTCGGACTCCTTAGAGCGGTACACCGCCACTGCCCAGCTGAGGCCCGCAGGAAAAAAATCAACAGTTGACCACTCCGGCCAGAGGCTGTTTCCTTTTTACTTCAAGTAAGACTCAAACCTAGATGTTGACAGACCAAAAATCACATAAAGCGCAGGGTAATGTTGCTGTGAGGTGAAAGAAGAGGAAACCTCAGCCTGGGATGCAAAGACCCAGACATACAGCAGAGATTTAACCGTTCATTATATTCAGTGTTGCAGCAAATATTAATGTGATTTAATAAAATTGTGACTTAGTTATTGAAACAATTACTGTATTTTGTGTTTATTTTATGCAATTACTGTATACTGTCTTTGTCTTTTTTAACCCCACATTTATTGTGCCCCTCTCATAAAATAACTGGCCCTAGCCTGCCTCTGGTTTTGAAAAGTGAAGCCAATGTGGAAGAGCCTAAAACTTCATTCTCATTAATGGCCAGCAGGGGGCAATTCCTCTGGTTGCAATAAGAAGTCTGATTGTATATTATTATTGTATAATTTAATTGTATTAAAAAAAGGACCCTTTTTTTCATAACTTTTTGTTATGTATGGTTGCATTTAGAGTGAAACAGATGATAAAGCGTTGAATGTTTTAGGGTGTGGCTACCTTGTGATTGACTGGTCACTACCAAATGTTGTTGTCCTGTTTGGGTATTTTTGTTTTATAACCGAAACGCTTTAAGAGTGTGTTTTTTATTTTATGATACATTGTAAAATGCTGGTTGCCTAAAGATCTCTTCTCTTTTTTCTAGCCAAAATCAGCATTTAAACCAAAAAGACAAAATGATCCTGACAAATAAACTCAGCTGTTTTACAAATGAAAAAGCAACTAAGAAAAAGATCATGGCAGAACCTTTTTTCACCTGTTCAGATAAGACTTGGAAAACTGATCACCAGTATATTTGTTCTCACTCTGGGCTTCTGTAGAGGTCTCTGTTCAATAATATGGTTTATTAACTCACCAACATCTAATCCACCATCTATTTGTAATACTCCCTTATTCAACACATGCATGTAGTGTGTATCTAACATAACCACTGCTGGTGTGTGCTCTCTCCTCTGTCCACAGTGCCATATCAACAGTGCTTTGGCCTGTTTCCATGATGCATTAGAGCTTGCATCAGACCAAAGAGAGATCCAGCATGTGTGTCTCTATGAGATTGGTATGTGTTTGTATGTTAGGTTAGTTGTGACATTCTGACCACTAAGCGTAGATCACAGTGAGGGATTCATTGAGTCTACTTATTTTTTGTTTCAGGTTGGTGTAGCATGATAGAGATGAATTTTGAAGATGCATACAGGGCATTTGAGAGGCTGAAGAATGAGTCACGTTGGTCCCAGTGCTACTATGCCTACTTGACCGGAGGTAAGCCACACACTGTAACATGCTTACACTGCTGGGATATGTATACTCTCTATGTTATACTGTCTTCTTTGTGTTTTTCCAGTTTGTCAGGGTGCTTCGGGTGACCTAGATGGAGCCAGCGGTGTTTTCAAAGATGTACAGAAGCTGTTCAAGAGAAAAAACAACCAGATAGAGCAGTTTGCAGTCAAAAGGGTGAGTTTTGCTGCAGATTTAGCTTTTTTTCTCTTTTCGTAGGTCATCACAGGTGTGTCACAAAATGTTTCCTTCTCTGTCCGATCCCTATCTGCAGGCTGAGAGATTGAGAAAGATCTCTCCCACCAGAGAGCTATGCATCCTTGGTGTAATTGAAGTGCTCTATCTGTGGAAAGCACTTCAAAACTGCTCGTCCTCTAAACTGCAGATAATGAATCAAGGTAAATGTAACTTCCATGTTGTACAGCAGTATAAGTGAGCTGCAGCTGGATGTTTACGAATTTCTTTTTCCCCCTGTGTTATACATTCCTATTTATGTCTGTTCAGTGTTGCAGAGTTTAGATGAGGCTTCATGCAGAGGCCTGAAACACCTCCTTCTTGGTGCTGTTCACAAATGTCATGGAAATATGAGGGATGCTGTTCAGGTATCAGTCGACATCAAGCGCTGAATGACTTTGCAGTTATTCTACACTTGAATGTTTCTCAGCTCACTCTCATTTCCATTTCATGTGTCATCCAGTTGTTCCAGCTGGCTGCTAGAGATGATTATGGACGACAGATCAACTCTTATGTTCAGCCATATGCCGTCTATGAGCTTGGATGTATACTCCTTGCAAAACAGGAGGTCAGTGTTCTGCTCACAGCATTCACATTTTTATTTTTGCACATTTTTTATTTAGACTGTAAAAATGTGACTAAATTCACAGTTATAACCTGGTCCTTTTTATATTACATTGCAGACTGTAGGAAAGGGGAGGTCCTTTCTACTTCAAGCTAAGGTAAAGTATCGACACAGCAATAATCAAATTCAGAATTCATTTGTGTATTAAAATGTTAGAAATATGTTACATGTAAGAGGTGTCTAATAATTTTAATTTAAAGTGTCTAAATATTATTTTATCTATCTAAGGAGGATTTTACGGGCTATGACTTTGAGAACAGGCTTCATGTCCGCATCCATTCCGCCCTGGCTACTCTGAAGGAAGTTGTGCCTCAGTGACTCCAGCAAGGAGAGCTGCAATGGCTAAAGCTATGCTCATAGCTTTTTACACCAGGTTTTAAGCCAATCAAAATAACTGTATCACAACCCGGTGAACAGATTCTTTTTCATTCTTAAAGTGTTTGGGGAAAATACATTTGTTTGTAAAGTCAAGTTGATATGAAGTGTGATCTCTGTGCATTTTGTACAGAAATAGCTAGGTGTGTTCATGATAGCCTAGGAAAAAGGAGGAAAAGGCTAGCCAAGCTATGGATAGCAAGTTAAAAACTAAACCTAAAACTTAATCTAGAGTAATGCTGCTAAGTAGACAAGATGGCGCCCATGAGGGTGAGAAGTGTCTAGCATTCCACACTTAACGTTGGGAGCTCAAGAACAGACACAAAACTGAATTTAGACACACCAGAGGACTTTTTGTATTTCTGTCTTATTGCGTGCTCAAACACAGAATACTCTGTATAAAAATATGTCTTTTTTTTCTAAGGTTAATTTTCTCTGTCTGGCCGAGCTAATTAGCTAGTGGTTTCCCCTTGCTTAAAGACCTAGTGCTAAACCAGGCTGTTTCTGCACAGGAAGCACAGATATTGCATTGATATGGACACTGGGCCCAGCAACAAACAAGCACATTAACCCACAATTTTAACTGTTTCTTTAATTGTTTCCAACCTAATGTATTAGCTAGCTAGTAACATTTTCTTCTCATTAGCGTGTGTATAAGGAGGAATTCACTATTGCCTCTCCCTCACTTCAGTGAGACATTCGGCACATAAAAGTAAACATTTTATCAGATAATATTTCCCTAAATATCAGCTTCACAATGATAAATATACAGTACAGGTATTAATGTTTCAAGTTTTAAAACACCATTGAGCATCTAACTTAATCACATATCATGAAAAAGAGGAGGGAAACAAGAGTCAAATTTAATATTTGATTTTATATATGAATTTAAAGGACTCCCTACTCCATGGGTTGGTCATTTTTTCTCAACAATTTCCACTGCTTTCCGAATTAAATTATCAGACATCTGCTTGTCATGTTGCAAACGTCATTTCACAAAGGGGCCACTTAGTATATTTACAATGGAAATCAAATGACAAACGTATAGAAAAAAATGTGTTACCATGGGAATACTTATTAAATTGTCTAAATTCACTAGTCACCTAAAAACATAGTTAGATATCATACCTTTCTAGTTATTGAGGAATCACCACACTTCACATCGCCCTAGTGGTGTTTTTTTTTAATGTGAAAACAGCAGGTATTGTTGCTGTGCTCTATGAGTGTTATGGCAGGGTAACAGTGGCTATAAGACTGTATTGAAGTCAAATGTACCCGTATGTCCATCCATCCAATATAACACAGTACTCTGTACTGTAATGTTGCCATTTAAAGTTGCTGTTAAATGTCAGCCTAATAAACATATATTACTAGTGACTTTATTTCAATAGTGTTTTAGTAGTACAAACGTTTGAGTTGGTCCATAATAGTGACAGTTTTATTTATAATACAACAGAAGTAATACTTTTGCAAATGTTATAAAGCTGAAAAGTATGACATTGAATTTGGCAAAGAATAATATTTCTTCGATAAGAGTGATTTTAAGAACATTTCTCAATAGAGTCTCATACTGTACATACTAATCATTCTGTGCAGGTTATTGCCATTTGTCATTAAACACTCATTTGTCAGGCTAGCAATATAAGAAAAAGGATCTTACAGTTATTTCACTATCTGTGTTTTTCATCCCATGTTCAAAATTGAAGACCTTTGTTTTACTTTCACTGAGCTGTCACCCCCTGTGGCTGTGATGGATGTAAACTGTGGTAAATGTGGAGTTGACCACTGCAAGTGGTCAGTGCGGTGCAAGTAAAGTAACGGTGAAATGTCAGTAACCTACCTGCTGTACCAACCACTTCTGTCACTTCAATTATATTTCCTTTTGTCATGAGATTATGTTGAAATTAAGGGTACATGTTATGATGATGGTGTTCCAATGTGTCACTGAATAAACTTCATTAATCTCGCCAAATATGTGTTGTCTTTCTTTGCCTCTGAGATACTTCTGTTGAGATTGCACTTATGACAGTTGATTTTATATCAAATGTGTCAGGGTTACACAATATTCACATGGAAAATAAAAAATAAATATATACAGTACAACACCATGGCGGATAGTGAGACAATGGGCCCAGAGATCATAAATGAAGAGATGCAAACCAGCACCTTTCCTACACACAGACTGTTGTTTAGCCTCCTAGTCCTTTTTTGTCTTTTTGTAAATGTGTTGTTCCACTCTGTAATTGTTTTGGTCATTTGGCTGTAATTTTGTGTCTCTTCGTAGTAGATTTTTGTTTCTCTGTAGTCCTTTTGTTTCGCTTGGAGGTTGTCTTGCCCCATAACATAGTCCCTTTTTGGTCTCCCTGCAGCTGATTTGCGGCAATAATCTGCCCTCCTAGGCCTGTTCCCAATAAGCCCCCTTTAATCATCTTTCCATGACATGACCAGTGAGGATTAGACCTCACCATGACCCTAACCTATCTATAAATCACTTGGTCTGGTTAACCAACACCTATTTCCTAAAATGTCTGATTTAATGCATAAATGCAGTTTCCTTAACTACGAATAGCTCGGATAGCTCTGACTTTTAGGAAATGACGTCAATGCAATCATTTGCCCTGGAGCTGCTACGAGACAGCCGAATAGATCTGCCAAGACACCAGAAGAAATTATCCACCATGACCATGGCAGAGCTGCATTTTGAAGTCCATCAAAATCTTTTGACATGAAGGTAAAGCAAATGCTCTGAGCTAATGATTAGAGGTTTTATTGTACCTTCTCAAAAGTGGTTTAATGTTTTCTTACCTTGTAACATTGTACCAATCTACAGTGTTCATTTGTTTTTATTCCACCAGAGGGAGCTTATCTCACAGGCAACTTCCCACACTCAAGTATTTACGAAAAAATGTTGGGTATTTATGCTTCACATTTCATTTGAATTAATACTTCTAATCTATTTTATTTCAGAGGGAAATATTGTACTTTTTACTTCAGTTCCATCATTTTATTTGAAAATGAGCTTTACCTTTACCAGCTGCCACAATAAAGTTACACTTACACATTAATTCATCAATAATTATAATTAATATTTTATTCTGGAAATGGTCCGTAGTGATGCCTAATGAATAAATGTACTACTTTGAATACATTATGTTGTTAACACTTAGCTATATAGCTAAATACCTACATACAGTGGTGGTATGCAAAAGTTTGGGCACCCCTTAGGAAAACCACTGCATCAGTTTGTCACTTGCTGAGCTTTTGAAGCAGCAACTTCATTTTAACATATGTTATACCTTATGGTAACAGAAACATCTCAGTAGTGAAATAACTTTTATTGGTCAAACAGAAACATGTTTATGTGCATTCAAACAAAAATAGGCATGTGCATAAATTTGGGCACCCCTAAGAAATAATTCCATTAATATTTAGTATTGCCTCCTTTTGCTGCAATAACGGCCTGTAGACGCCTCCTGTAGCCACAGACAAGTCCCTTAAGCCTGGCAGGTGGTATTTTGGCCCATTCTTCCACACAAAACGTCTCCAGTTCAGTCAGGTTTCTTGGCCTCCGTGCATGGACAGCCTTCTTCAAATAAATCCATACATTTTCAATGATGTTAAGGTCTGGGGACTGGGATGGCCATTCCAGAACATTGTACCTGTGCTTCTGCATGAATTCCTTGGTGGATTTTGATCGGTGCTTAGGATCATTGTCCTGCTGAAAAATCCAACCCCGGCGTAGCTTCAACTTTGTGACTGACTCTAGAACATTCTTGTCAAGAATCTCCTGGTACTGTAAGGAATTCATGTGGCCCTCAACTTTAACAAGTTTTCCAGTACCTGTGCTAGCCACACAGCCCCATAACATGATAGATCCTCCACCAAATTTTACAGTGGGCAACAAGTTCTTTTCATTGAATGCAGTGTGTTTTTTTCGCCATGCATACCTGTTCATGTTATGACCAAATAACTCAATCTTGGTCTCATCTGACCACAGTATTTTGTTCCAAAATGCTTCTGGCTTGTCCAGATGTGCTTTTGCATACCTCATGCGACTCTTCTTGTGATTAACACTCAGGAAAGGCTTTTTGCACATCACCCTTCCAATGAGCTCTTCCTGGTGCAAAGTACGCTGGATTGTGGAACGGTGAACAACTACACCATCAGCAGCCAGATGTTGTTGTAGTTCTCTGGAGGTGGTCTGTGGCTTCTCTGTGACCATTTTCACCATCCTTCGCCTGTGCCTTTCCCCTATTTTTGTCGGCCTACCACATCTTTCCTTCACACGGACTGTTCCTGTGGCCTTCCATTTCACAACTACGTTTCTGACTGTGGAGACAGACAGTTTAAACCTGTCAGATAATTTTTTGTACCCTTCTCCTAATTTATAATGTTGGATTATCTTAGCTTTCAGGTCAGTGGAGAGTTGTTTTGAGGTCCCCATCTTGCCACTCCCTAAGAAAGAACCTAGGCCAGGCACAGCCAGCTATTACCTATGTTAAATAGCCTTTTTCATGATTGGTTCCACCTGTCTTTGTAATTGAAGGTCTAATGAGCTAATCAAAGCAATTTTGTGCAGCAACCTGTCAGCTATAAATCCGTACAGGTGTTGAAATGAATGCTATTTATAAGGGTGCCCAAACTTTTGCACATCCCATTTTTTGCATTTTATTTTATTATAATAAAACTATGTAATGCTACCCTAAGAATTTTGGTCTGGAAAACACTAAAACGTCTACATCTTTGTAGGAAAACAAATGTTGTTGCTGTGATCTTCTATTATAAAGGAAAAGCAAATTGTCATGAAATCTCAGAGGGGTGCCCAAACTTTTGCATACCACTGTATATATACATGGAGATTTTGTAATAATAAATTATTAAGTTAAAATAAACGTTTAACAATAATATTAATCCCAATAATAGTCTGTCAAATGTAATTTAATAAAAAGGCAATTTACAGTAAACAACTTTGAGATTCATTTTTTAAAATGACTTAATGCATACATTTATAATAATCTGCAGTTTATTTTACTGACCATGAGAAAAAGGATTTGTCGTTCCAGTGGATTTATTTTGTATTTGTTTTATCATTTAATTCATGAAATTCCGTTTCCATTTAGCATGTGGTTGTGGTGGGAGTTTGCTCGACATGCTTTGATAGACACACACCAAGAGAGTCTCTTTAAGAAAACGTGTCTGTCACACCAGGCTCAAGGCAGCCGCTCACTGAACCAATAAATTATTCAGGCTCCTGTGCCACTGAGTTTAGACATGGCAGAACAGAGCCGTGGAGGAAGGCCGGCCAGAAACAATATCACCACTACTCCTGCATTTGCTGTAGTGGCCGCTGGAACTTCTAAATAATCTAAAGACATTTCCTTTTACACTCACTTATAGAACCGAGCCTTTAGCTTGACCCACTTTAAAAACGGAGAGGACAAGTGTATATGACACGAATCAATTAATATGATTCATGCAAGTGACATCATCTTTTTTATCTGTTCTGATTCACACTCACACTCTCTGTGTGGGGATGTAGACAATAACTACAGTATGATTTTCTGTACAAGGATGAGACCTTGAAATCTTAACGCTGATGAATTAAATAAAGCAATTACATCAGATAGAAGTGGGGGAGACAGGGAGGGGGGGGGCAGGAGAGACGTTTCACGTCAAGCAAATGTTTCCGTGATAGAGAGAGAGAGCGAGAGAGAGACTGTGCAAACAGCAAGGTCACAAAACAATTGCATTGTGTTTCACTCAGGCTGAAACCTGAGCAGCCACACTATCCATCCACTAGAAAGAGTTCCTGTTCACTGGTCTTTATTGCTCCTAACCCTGATGTGCAATCCACTTTTATCTTGATACAAGCAAATGAAGGAAAAAAGGATTCTGTTTTTACACCATATCTTTCTCATTATCTGCTTAATGTAAAACTGCTAATATAAAAGCACAAACTTTAAAATAAAGAAAAAGCTAAACTGTTGACAATCTTGTGATTGGATCACGCGGGGGGGGGGGGGTCTTCCCCTATCATTTCCCGCTAACCTTATTTGAACCACACCCATCTTTGAAGTTGAATAGCCGATAGTAATTCTATGAAAAAACATTAAATGTACTGTAACATTAAATTATTCTTATGTCTTCAGATGGATGACAGTAAAAAGAAAATGAATTGATCTTAAAGGGACACCCTCTTTAGCCACCAAACCATGGCCACGCTGCAGTGCAGGGGTCAGGGCAGCTGCACAAGGACACACTGACATTAAGAGCCTGGTGCTCTAATCTCTCCAATCAGCTCAATGACTGTCTGAGAGCTTCACTGCACAAGCATCTTCTGCATCTCTGTTTATTTCCACTAAATGCTTTTTAGGGCAACCTTTACACATGCTATTCTACAAAATATGCAAATGTGTCTCTCCCAATAAAAAGAGTTCCTATCACCAATGATGTGAGTTATACTTTAAGAACATTTATTTTATTTTAATTTGACTAAAATTAAACTTGACTGAATTCTTATAAAACACTAAAAATGTCATGGGTCTGTATGTATTGTATATTACCATTTCACTAGATAGTTATTTCAATAAACAGAGGGAAGTAGGGAAACAACTGACAATACAACCTGCAAAGTGTACGACAGGTAGAGGCATACAGGAACACCACATTAGCAAAGTAAACATGACAATATTTCTGGGATGATACTGTTTCTGTGGCCAGACTGGAGACGCTGTATTGTGTGCTCCACTGAACCCACAGTGTGTTTAGTGCAGAGACATGCTTTGTCTGTCTCCTCTCAGCTGGATGTCCCTGGCTTGACCTACTAAACTCTGTTTAGTTTTGCGGTGTGTTAAATTTCCGTAAAAGGATAATAGAATTGAATACGG
The DNA here is from genome assembly GCF_036324505.1 of Eleginops maclovinus. Classification (NCBI taxonomy): domain Eukaryota; kingdom Metazoa; phylum Chordata; class Actinopteri; order Perciformes; family Eleginopidae; genus Eleginops; species Eleginops maclovinus. Next base: position 1,959,744 of record NC_086357.1, on the reverse strand, counting down.
TATATCCAGAATGCTCATATAAGAAAGAAATAACAATATTCCTATTTCTTTTTTTTTTGCAGTGGGTCTTTCTGATTTGTTATTTTTTGTATTGTTTATTATTCACTAATAAGGAGGCTCACAAAAAAATTAATGTCCAATTTGTGATTCAAGAAAATATTATTTTCTTGACAAAATGTAAGGTAAGAATTTTCAGTTTTAGTGCCATTTTTCAATTTCATATTTTCCAAATGCCTATTCCACACCTTCTGTTTTAGTGTGTATTGTTCAGAGATGGAAGAACTACTCAGCTTATTTACTCACGTAAAAGCAGCAATACAGTGGAAAAATACTCTGTTACAAGTAAAAGTACTGCTTTCAAATGTGTACTTAAGTTAAAGTAAAACAATTATTGGCATCAAAATATACTTTAAGTACCAAAAGTAAAAGTACTTGTTATGCAGAATGGTCAATTTAAACCCCAGATATTTTTAATTGTTTTAATTCAAATTGTTGCATTAATGTGTTCATCACTTCAATGTTGTACTTGGTTAATAGTGTGGTTTATTTGAATTACTTTATATACTACTGGTTAGCTTAGCCTATAATTATGTATGATAATGTATGTGCCTATTTACATTTTGTATTAACTTAAATCTGCAAAGTCTAAATATGTAAAATAAATATAATTGGGTAAAAAGCACAACATTTGCCTGCAACATGTAGTGGAGTAATATTATAAAGTAGCGTAATTTGTTAATACTCAAGAAAGTTACAAGTAGGCCTACCTTGATAATACTCAGGTACAGTACTCGAGTAAATGTACTTACCTTACAACACTGCTAATGTTTCAGCAGGAGACTTATCTTGCTCCCAGCATCCCATTCCCCTCCTCTCTCCTCCCCTCCCCTTCTCTACTCCCACCTCTCTCTCTCCCGCTGCTGCATTGATGCTGTTACCTCCCTCCGTGGTGATGTCACCGGCTCAGTGGAGCTCCAGCATCCTTACACAGGCAGGCAGACAATAGGGTCATTTTGACCGTTGGGAGTGTGAAGGAGCGGCCGAACATCCAATCAACCGACCCGTCACCTTCCGTACCTTTCTGAGTACCGTACTGACACGGCAGGGCGGAGCAGGGTGGTTTCGCCGGTCCAAGACATCGTCAGTGGTAACCTCAGTGACTCGGTGTTCATGGGGAAGAGAGCCTGCTAGCGGCAGGCAGAGCTGGAGGACACCGGCGGAGGTGGAAGCAGCCTCTGTGCTAAACAAGACAAACGACCCCTGACAAACAGTCTCTACACGGGAGGGAAACGATTCCGGCACTGCGTAGGTAGGTTACCTTTTTCATGTTTCCATTGTCCCGCCGGTAATGCAATTTTAACGAGAGAGTCTCTATTTACTTGATGTTAAATCTCCTGGGAAGAGATGAGCATAGGGTGCGGCCATTGAGGAGTCTGTCAGTGTCGGAGAAGATAGGACAGAAGGACTGTCACACAGAACATGATATTATTTTATAGTGTGTACTGTTTTTTAAAATGTATTTTATTTCTGTGAGCAGGTTAACAGGAAAATATGCTCTGTCATTGTGCAAAGGTAATGACGAGATGTACCTTCAGCTATGATTGAGGAGATGCTAGCCTATATCATAAGCTCTGAAGATGACGCAATAAATATTTTTTAGGAAAAGTCAGGACAGCAGTGAAGGGTCAGTTTGAGCCCAACCTAAAAGCCTATGGGCCCTAAACTAGCGTTAACCTGCGGTCATGCCTAAAAGCTACCAGATAAATCTTTCCTTTTTTAGGTGGGTGACAAGGTCAAATTGTTTGTTGTTATGTTTAAACACACACCAATGTGGTATGATACATTAAATTACATGAGCCTTTGTCGCGGGAAGATGGTGGCCGCCCAGCTGAGCTGCATCATCAGCTGATGGTCTGAGCATCACAGTGACAGTATGATGGAGGAAAACAGATTATCATTTTAAGAATTTGCATTATGTGTTTTTTGCGACGAAATATATTATGTTGCAATTGGTGAGCACACGTACACATTAAGCATCTGAATTGGATCTTCATTCTCTCATTTCACATATAAGAAGTATTCTGAATTATATGACAGATCTTTTATATTCTATCTGTCTTTTTGGGTTATTAATCTTAATTTGACCTCAGAACGCAATAGCGCTAAATACTGTTTTTCCCATTGTTTCACTCTGCGTACATCTCCCAAATTAATCTGTTTGGGGCCAGGAGAAAAGGGTGTAACAGGAAGCAGGGTGACACAGCAAATTTACAATTATGATGACGGACATATGAGTCACAAAGCATGTACTAACCAGGTACGAAAAGTCTTTATATATTTGTGCAACAACCAACAATATCATAAATCTTGGGCGTATTTAAGTGAAAGTGATACACTTTACTTATTGATGTGCTATACGTGATAGTAACTTTTAACCATTTGCACCTGAGGCATGCAGTGAAAGCTAATTGTATCATATTGCTCCCTCTTACATCTTATTGATGAAAACATTAAACGATTGTAATTTGATCGCTGCAGATGATGAGTCATGGTCCCCCGCAATAGATGGATGTGACACCACCCTCTGAAGTCACACAGTGATTTAATGTTCATATTCAGTCTTTACAAGACAGTATTACGGGTTGAATCCTAACTGCTGCAGAGAGCCAGAGCCTGGATTTGTGGCTGGTTTCAGAGCCATTGTCATCCAGAGAAGTAGCCTGACATTTAGCTGCTGCTGCACTTCTTTTGTTACTGCGAGCTTTATTAGCCATCTCCCTCGGCTGTAGCTGACCATGCATGGTCTTTTCATGTTACAGCCACACCGCCCTGCCCTCTCTATTGTGCTCCTCACGTCAACCATAAGTTGTAATGTTCTACTCTTAAAAAGTCCTCTGTATTTTTACATAAAAAAATATGACTAATTTCTTGTTGGAAGAAGGCTGTTGTAGCATGTCATGTTTACAGGAGATAAGGGCCAGGAATAAGGGGAAACAATGAGGGGAGGGCTATCGTTTTAGTTTCTTAAATATTTGCATACTGAGAAAAAAGTTCTGAACATGGGTCATTTTGTTTTTTATCACATCTTAACTTTAAAACCATGCATACTGTAAGTGTCATGCATACAATAAAATACATCTATTTTGATTTACTATACTTGTAATATAATAATCAAACTGGTGAAAGTAAATCAATACTACCGTTAGCTGCCTACTGAAAGTCTGTCTTTTGTAAACATTAGCCAATAATCCATCAACATTTTTTCTTCCTTTTTTTATTTCGTTTATGTCAAATCCTTTACCTACATTTGCATATGAACTGATACACACAGATACAAGTAATCATTGTATACATTTATATTTACTATCTGCTTTTTTTTACAGACCTGCAGTCCTGACACCTGGGCACTAGAGAAGGCACCCTAAGGTGTTAGGCAGAAAGCACCATGGCAGGGGCCTCTGTGAAGGTGGCGGTGCGTGTCCGCCCCTTCAATTCAAGGGAAATCGGAAAAGATAGCAAATGCATCATTCAGATGTCAGGGAACACCACCAGTAAGTATTCTGATATATGTACCATTTCATTATAGTAATGGCTTTAATTTGAACTAAATATAGAATGCAAGAACAGTTGCTTCACACTGCATCAGAAGGGAAGGTCTGCAGATGGCACCAGGCTGTAACCTTCTCCAACAGAAGGCCCTGCTGCACGCCTTTCTGACCTACTGCTGACCTTTACCTCTGACCCCCTGGCACAAGGGGATTACTGAAAAGATACATTTCTTTTTTAATTGAGTCATTAACAACTGTGCAGTGTGAACAAGCAAGACCTATTCCAAGACATGATTTGAGCAGGAAATATATTAAGAATTGATGACCGACATACACTGGATGCAACAAATATTTCATTAATCGATTATTCGATCAACAGAAAAAGTAATTGGCATCTTTTTAAATAATTGTTGATTAATCCTTAAACTACTTTGTTATTCGAAATTGGCATTAAATGCTTGCATTTGGAAATGTATGCTTTTCTCTGTTTAATGTCATACTGAAGTGAATCATTTTAGTTTTGAACTGAAATATAATGTCTGACATTGACATATCAAACCATTGATCCACTGAATATTTGGCAGATTAATCTATAGTTAAAATATTAGTTTGTTGCAGTCTTAACTTGCATGTATCTATACAGAAATGTCATCTTTTGAGCTTTTATGCAAGATAGATAACTTTGTAATTACTCGCAGTAGAGCAGTTATCAAATGAAATCCCTTTCACAGTAAATCTCTTGGACGTCGTGCTGTAGGTGACATAATCCTCTGCATATCTGACCTGATATTTATTTAGGGCAAAGTCTGTTATTTGTGGCCAGATTAAGCCAGATAAAAAAAAGCTCCTTATTCAACCCTTTCAACATCTTATGAAGTTGCAACTAATAGAGATATTCAGTTCAGATGGCAGATACATTTAGAATAAAATAACCCAGATCAACACTTGTGTTCTTGCATAGCTGCAATATCCTCTCCTGCAAAGCCTCCATCTGTTTTGGTGGCCATATGTTGTATTTCTTTAAGTATAAAGTTGAGAGCAGCCCACATTCCTTGGGTTATTTAGTGCAGAGTGAGGACTCTGGTTGAGAGGAGACTGGAAGGATACTCGATATGGAGTCTGCTTAGGAAGGTAAAGCCGTTAGTCAATAATGGATGAGGCTTCCTGAAATATTTACCATTTGGCCTAATTTAGCCGCCCCCCCCCCCTCCTTCCTCATGTCATGGGTGACTAGACATCCAGCTGGGGAGTTTTTTTGGGCCTACTATTCTAACTGTGTGATTCATTGCTTTTTGTGACGTACAGTAGCTTCCTTTTAGACCAAATACTTTCAATCTTCAATTATTGGTTCTGATTTACACACAGTCCTCCAGGATTTCAGTGGAAATCAGATGATGAGTATTTTGCTGCCAGCAGTGTGAAATGGGATCACTGTAATCCAGAGAGACTGTCTTTACAGTGAGGACACCAAAGGATTGTCTTTGGAGATGTCCCTTTAGATTCTTTCTATCAATTTGAATTTTGGCTTGAATTTCAGTGAATGCCACTGTCATGCCAGCATGATGATCAGTTTGGTGTTTGCTTGTTTTTTAATCATTATTTTTAAAGTTCACTATCCTATTCTTTAATAGTGTTTGTTGGGAGAACTCCTGGACCCAACACAATGCTGTTCTGTGTACTGATGCTAATTCTACTGTTGACCCAGTCGGGTGGGTTGTCAAAGCACAGCAGGAGATGTAAAGCATTTTGGCAACTAATCCAAGTTGAATGCAAAATAAATACTTTGTACTTGGTTGCTTCTTGCACTTTTTAGAAAAATACGTTTGGCTGATCTAATTAATAGTCAAATCAGAAATGATTATAATAACATATCCCCGGAAAAAATCAAGAGACCACTTCAGCATTATCATTTTCTCTTGTTTTATTATTTATAGACATGTCTTTGAGATAAATGTTTTTTTGTTTTTCTCTGTGTTGGAATTCTACAGACACTGGACATGTAGAGATAAAGATTTAAGAAACATTGCGTAACACAGAAATGTGCAAACCTCTTCAGGTCTCAGGACTGTTGACTTATATTCCCCACATATTAAAACACCTCTACAAGGTGGTACTAATTGGTACAAGGTAAATTGCAGTTAGTTTTAGGGTAAATGAGATTAAAGGGAATACTTTGAATAACTAAAGAGAAACCCCCATATTGATCACTTTATAAACAAAAGTGGGTCGGATTGAACAGATGTAATTAGGCCTGACCACACGTCTGTTTAAATAGTCTACCTTGAAATCCAAAACTGAGTTTCCTAATATGTGAACAGTACCAGAGAACTTGGTGTTGATCCGACCCACAAGGAGCACAAAGCTGCTTTCAGTGAGCTGCAGGTCTTTCAGCAGAGCAGATTGTCTTCCAAACTGAGTCAATGGCTCTGGATGTGGGCTGCAGGCTGGAGGCTGTGAACAGACTGATGTCGTGAAAGAGCCCATTGGATGCAGTGTCTGGAGGGGGTACAGAGGCAGGGTATAAATGCCCCCTTGTCTTTTAGTAGTCTGTGCCTAGGAAACATAGAAGAAGAAGGAGTGGGTTTTTCTGTGGGCGTCTCTCTCTCTGCTTTGTGCTCTCTGTCTCTTAAGAATGAGTCAATACCCCGGTTCCCACAAAACAGAGAATGGCAGTAATCTGGTTGTGTGAGACATCTTCCCTCCCACGCTGGCTTAATTAAGATGCAGGGACAGACCTGCAGAAAAATAGGCCTCTCTTCAAAGGGCTTTTGCTTGCATACGGTATAGTCTGTGGATAGATTAAAATTTATATCAAGAAAAACAACAAGTATGAAATATCATTCATGGACTGACTCTCTTTCTCTCACAAAAATCTCATTTAATTTTGGAAAATTCTGTTGATTCATACTTTTTCTTTGAATTCCTATGCAAAATTAGCATAATGTATACTACTCTATGAGGATATTTTTTGCATAGACAGTGCGTCTTGTCGTCTTAAAGACTTTGGCTTTATAAACCTGGATAAAATACCAGCATAAATCAGCAGAGCAGACAGTGCTGCTGAATATAGCCTCTCCGTGGCTCTGCTCCAGTCTCTGTCAGTGGGTTCACATCCCCTCTGCCAGACCTGCTGACACAGCCACATTTCCTCCTATTGACCGCGACAGGTCACCCGTAAGAGTCTGAGCAGCATCACGCTCACACTCATGAAGAACACATGGGATGTGCCTTTACAGGATGCTGCAAATATGATGTATAATAGCTCCAATTAAACTGCGGCACATAATCACTAATTGAATTAGGATCAAGGACCTGGTCCTCACTGACTGTTATAGAGACGAGCAGAAGAATGGTTTAGTAAAAAACACATTTTTAACTGTTTGAGGGAAACTGAGGTGTCAGATTTGGATTGCCAGTGACTGCTTCTTTGTAATTAATGTGCACATTAAAGAACCTGAAGTGAATCTCGTGCATTCACACCAATATACTAATCCCACCTGCTGAAAATAGAGTGCACACACTTTGGAATACATACATTCAAATATATAGAAGATATATATGTATTTTTAAAATTTCATTACAATAAAAAAAAGAATGCACAAATGTTGTATGAACATATAGAAAACACTTGTGATCCTCAAATAATTAAAAGCCTTTTTATAGCAAATATCAGTTACCAGATTTACAAATCTTAATATGTGCCTATGTTATTATTTTCATGTATCTTATTACAATTAATAATTTAAGCATTTTGCACTATTTGTTGGAAAAATCGAGACTTTACCGTGTCAACAAGGAATGTGGAAAATTCAGTTTTTCTGCCTTTTTTAGATAGTAAATGTTCAAATAAATATTTGGCATGTTATTTGAAAAATTATATAAAATGTAATGGCAACCCCACCAACTATTGACTGGTAAGAATTATAAGCAAAACTACAGACTGCCGGATACTCTGTTAGTGAACCAGTGTGAAGTATGTGTGTCTGTTTTCAGTGAGGTCATAATATCATGCTAAGTGGCTGACGCATTCTGCCATTCCACACACTTCACTTAACAACATTAAAGCATGTTTCCATTGATTCTACATAGTCTATTCCTTTTTGGATGGATTACATTTTAGTATTCAATTCAAATTGTGGCTCATAAAATTAGAAACATTTACATAACTAATATAAAAAATGTTTGACTCATTTTTTCCCTTTTTGGGAAGTGGTGATTTGTGTGCTGTAAATCTATAACCCTAACTCTGAACATGAGCATCAGTGGTCTGCCGTCACTAACACAAATCAGTCTGTACAAAGAAAATGCTTATACAATAGTACATATAGGATTCCTGTGAGCACACCTTTGGAAAGGTTGAATTTGAATCCCGTCTGATTACACAACTTCTAGACCTGGCTTTAAAGTCAACATTTCCATTGTTTAAAAAGAGAAGACGGTGTGGGAGATGTGCTGTGTGCTCAAAGTGGCCTCAGGTGGAGATAGCTGTGACACGCAGGCTGTGACCGCTGAGAGCGTCAGCAAGGCCACTGAGTGCAAATATAAAAGGAAGCCCTTTCCCACGTCTCACTCATACATTCTGCCCAGCACTGCCACTCTAAAGCAATTACCTTCTCTGAGAGCGAAGCGCTTCGCTTTCCGGTGCTGGAGTTCTGGGAGGGGGCTCGTGTTGGATGAATTATACCGCAATCAGAGATGAGTAAGCAATGAAGGGATGTCTTACTGCATCTGGGATAAAGATGGGTTTGACATCTTTATTCTCTTATAGAAGCCAGATCTAATAGAACGAGGTCAGCATTATTTACCAAGAGACCCAATCAATTTCTTTGCTGTCTTCACCACGTGGCAGCTCGAGACCTTGAAGGACCTTCATTCATTCAGGCTGTGTGAGATACATCCAGTATATACGCACATCTATAGAGGCTTTTTACAGAGTGTCTTCAAACACCAGGTTTTCATCAGTAATGGAGGGGATGTGTGTTAGTCTACGTATCAGACATGTAGTATTAAAACAGAAGTAATAGATTGTGAGCAGTCTGGCTCTGTAATTGGAACAGGTAACAAGGGGGACCATCAACACGATGGAGGGATTAATAGCTTGTAAGATGTTCGCTGTTCTTTCAATTCTAAGAGATTATTAGATCTAACTGAATTTTGCAGTGATGTCTAATGTCACAACACATTACAGTAAAGAGCATTTGTGGCAGGAGACTGCAGGGGAAATGAGCAGAATGGAAAACATTTCTAGCTAATAGATTTGGTGGCTGTGGTTAGAATCTAACGTCATGTATTTAATTACAATTAGAAGTGTAGAATTCAAAACATTATGGAAGAGGGCACAGTGAGTAAACTGTAGTACATCTGTGTTCACATGTGGCTGTTCTCCAAGCTACCTGCTCACATCATGCACGGTAAAGGAGGCCTCATCTTTCTATCATAGGCTGTTCTCCAAGCTACCTGCTCACATCATGCAAGGTAAAGGAGGCCTCATCTTTCTATCATAGGCCTGAAACCGGAAACCTGAGCCGTCACACTGGCCTATATTTCATAGTTGCAAACACAGTGAATGTGTAGAAAGGAAATAACAGTGTGTACAGTAACATGGGAGAGTACTTGAGAGCCCTGGGCCTTTCCTCTTTTATCGAGCGCCTGTGCATTAGCAGAGAAAATGGTGTCTGGAGCACTGGGAGCAGGAGGAGCTTTTTAGAGCTGGCATCACCAGACCACAGCAGATACATTCTTCCTGTGTGGGCACACTACCATCTGCTGTGATATTCATATGAAAAAAACTGGATTTCATGACTTGAGTATGATAGTTACATGTAGAAATAACCACTTATATTGGATCATGTATTTTTGTAAGTAAACTATGTAAACTGTAATTCAATTATTAGAATGAATGAACACACAGTGGGCTCATTACACTGGCTGTATTTTCTTTATGAATATCATTTATCGTCATACTGCGACACAGGATTGCCAACGAAATCTAGTTGTAGTCGAGAAGAAAAATGTGTCATAACAAAACAGAACAAAAACTGGAGTGAATTCATGTAAAGTGAATGAAACTTAAAGTGAAGGAGCACTTTTTTAAGGGTTACAGAGCAGACACACTGCCCCGGAAAAAAAATAGCATTATCAGTTTCCCTTGTTTTATTTTTTATAGGTATGTCTTTTGAGTTAAATGTTTATTTTTGCAGACACTGGAATGGCTGCCATACATGTAGAGATAAAGATTGCAGAAAAAATTGGAGTGGTCTCTTCAATTTTTCCGTGGCTGTATCTTATATAAAGTCAGGTCAGAAACTGAATCAGCAGGGAGAGATTTGATCACAGTGATCATTGTCTAGGAGATGTAAATCTACCAGAAAATAGTATCAGATTCTCTGTGATAAAAGAAAAAAAAGTACTGACCATCTTATATCAATAATAACAATAATGATAATAATTATGGTGAGTGAAAGTTAATAATGTACAATCTATTGTTTTCCTGTTTGAGTGTAACATTGAGGGTTGAATGGCTGATTCATCTCATGATGATCAGAAAACTGTGCCTCACCGAGAATTATGATATCAGCACCTCTCTGACAGTCTATCCTAAAAGGATTTAATAAGACTGACTGAAGTCGAACACTTCTTAAGGCTCACAGGGGACAGCTGTGTCTGATGGACTGCAGCTCAGAGCTGAGGACGACTTCTCACTGAAGCTGTTGAAGACCAACAGAGCCTGACATGCTGAGTCTGAGCAGGCCTGAAATGGCCATGGGTAGAGAGGGAAACCTGGCAGCTGACAACTTGGCCTCTAATCCAGCACCGCCATCAGGCCTACTTTGACATGTAAAAGAAGGAAGGATATCCATTCATGTTTAGAGTGGAATTAGTATGACAACATTTCAGATCAAATGCTCACATACATTCACAAGTATTTTGTAGATTCTTATTCCTACTGATGTATTCAATAATTATTGCATTAACTGTTATATTAACAGGTTTTCATAAAAATTGAGAATTGATGGTATTTTGTGGTATTCAAATATGCAGTACATGAACATAATGAGCTCATGCTGATATTACTGGATGTATTTCAGTCCGTGCTACACCTACAGTGGGTGACGATGTGTTTCTCAGTCCCAATGCTTCAGTGTAAAGGCCCAAACAGTAAGAGACTGCTGGTAAAGAAATAGGAGGTGCCCAGTGCTTCTGCTAGCACAACAGATTCAGTTTCACATGTAACTCGTGTTCCTTGTCCTGTCTTTCAGCCATCGTCAACCCGAAGCAGGCCAAAGACAACAAGAGCTTCAACTTTGATTACTCCTACTGGTCCCATACCTCGGTAACTCTTCCTGCAACCCCACAGTGCAAATGTTGCACAGACACTCTGACAAAGACACATTTGCATCACAGTGAATCACCATATGTCAGGTCTGTCAGGTTTATGAGAAAGTTAAAGATGTTAGTGGCTGAATATTGATCTCTCTCCACAGCCAGAGGACATCAATTATGCCTCCCAGGTGCAAGTGTACAAAGACATCGGAGAGGAAATGTTGCTGCACGCGTTCGAGGGATACAACGTCTGCATCTTTGCTTACGGGCAGACAGGTGCTGGCAAGTCCTACACCATGATGGGGAAGCAGGACGTCAAGGACCAGCAAGGAATCATTCCCCTGGTACACACTCACTGGGATTACTTCAGAAGTCCTGATTTGAAATGTCTCAGATGTTAGTTGGTAATACATTCCTTCTCTTCTCCTTCCAGCTGTGTGAAGATCTTTTCACTAAGTTCAATGACAATGGAGACAATAGCATGTCATATTCTGTGGAGGTAAGCGTTTGACTAAAGCTAATGCCATAAAGCAGATACAGGAAGGCTGTCTGTGCTGACCAATGTTTGATCTAATAATATGAATCTGAACAGGTAAGCTACATGGAAATCTACTGTGAACGTGTGCGGGACTTACTGAACCCCAAGAACAAAGGAAACCTGCGAGTGCGAGAACATCCTCTGATGGGGCCCTATGTGGAGGATCTGTCCAAGCTGGCTGTCACCTCCTACAACGACATCCAGGACCTCATGGACTCCGGCAACAAGGCCAGGTGACACAGCTGTGTTTTCATTCAGTCACTTCACTCGCTGTGTTTCTTCTTACCTGTAGAGCTATTTATTATTCTTTACGTTTTGCTGATTTGTGATTTGCTGAGATATGTTCGCCTTCCCTTTAATATAATGGAACCAAATAGCACTCATGATTTCTGGATAGAAACATTGCTGTTTTATAGAAACGTTTTTTAAACACAGAATATCTCTAAAACAATGTACTTGATGACTAGAAGTACAGGTCAGAGGAAATATATCTATTTTTGATTTAGGCCCTATCTGTTCCTTTTTCAAGGCATACATCCAACATCACAAATAACAAAGACATTTGGGCTGAGGTGGAGTACATTTATCGTGTAAATTAAAATGATCCACTTCCAGGCTCCCGGGTGTATCTGTGTGCTTTCTTCCTGCATGCTCTTGCCTGTGTACATGACATAACTGCTCATAACCAATTGCTTTGGTTCAATTGGTTCAAGGGTTTTTATTATCAAATGCAAAGTAGTTCTTAGGTCCCGAGCTCCTCCCACCATGCAGCATATTATAAAAGGACATAAGACAAAATAATAAAATAAAGATAATTAATTAAAACAAAACAAAATAGTACAAAATGAGCCCAGTCTATAAAGTAGTGCAATGTTTGAGCTGATTATTCTACATATCTGTACTTTCAATTCTGTGTCTTTGATATGTTTGTCGGACCTACATGATAGTTAGCAGTACTTGTAATTTGGTGTGCCCTTGTAAGAGTCACATTCTCTTTCTGCACAAATGAACAAATGCTTGCTGCACAAACTGATGAAATGTCTTGACTGTGTGTGCAGGACCGTGGCTGCCACCAACATGAACGAGACAAGCAGCCGCTCTCATGCCGTCTTTAACATCATATTCACTCAGAAACGCCTCGATGCTGACACTGATAACACCACTGAGAAGGTACACCTTTATCACATCCCCTCAGGATTTATTTAACATTCAGCCGCAGCCTTTGCTTATCTGTGACCTGATGGATGACTCTGATTTAAATCTTGTCGTAAATTGGAAATCAATAATAGCATGAAGGTCATACTGTAAACGATAAGGCAACAGATGTTTTGTTAATGAGAGCCGTCTCTGGAATAAAGACGAGCTATAGCTTTTTTGTTGTCAGATATTGTGTTGGAGTTTATTTATTGGAGTCTTTTTATTGCATGCTCTGTTGCAGGTCAGCAAAATCAGTCTGGTGGATTTGGCTGGCAGTGAGAGGGCCGACTCTACTGGAGCCAAAGGGACCAGGCTTAAGGTGACATGTTTGAACGAAATGCATTTCAGATATTAAAACACAGAAACACACATTACTACATTTCCTTGCACTATGGCTAAATCCATATTAAAGCAGTTTATCAGTATATTTACATTCATGAATATTATTCTCTGCTCTTTCATCACAGGAAGGAGCAAACATCAATAAATCTCTCACTACACTGGGGAAAGTCATCTCTGCTTTGGCAGAAGTGGTATGTATTATATCTGAGCATTTTACAATATAGGATAAAGCTGTTTTTATAACTGTTTTAATTGTACTGTTTACTTCTTTTTAGGACTCTGGGTCAAACAAGGTAAGTCCGTTTTTTCTATTTAAAGAATTTAGTAAGAGAAGTTCATTTATTAGAGCAATTTCAGAATAAAATTAATCTGGTGATTGAATGTTTAGGTGTAATAAAAAAATCTCTTTGGTGTTGACTTAGGAAAAAGTGAGAATAACGTTTTTTTTTATATGTTTTAATCTTATTTACCGGGGTGATTTCAAGCTATTGTGGCACATATAAGTATTACAACAACAAAGACAAAAGAGTCTCCTGGAAATGATTTGTTTCACCTGCTCTCCAGTTATAAACTCATAGGAGAACGTTTTCAGCTCAGACTTTAATAGATCACTATAGTTCCCTCTCTCGCCTCAGGGTTTGATATTGATACCAATAAATATATTGATGTTCATTTTGTGTTTTATTTGAATAAACAGAACAAAAAGAAGAAGAAAGTGGAGAACCACATCCCCTACCGAGACTCCGTTTTGACCTGGCTACTGAGAGAAAATTTGGGTATGATCACATTATTTATTTGCTCTTCATGATGTTATTTCTAAACTGAGACTAAAGTGTGTATCTTCACCTTGTCAGGGGGGAATTCTCGTACTGCCATGGTTGCTGCCCTGAGTCCGGCTGACATCAATTATGACGAGACCCTCAGCACACTCAGGTAGTTTCTCTAGCGTCTGTTTCTCCCCCACTCAGCTGCTGAATGTGGCTTTGAAGGACACTGAGCCAGTGACAGGAGGTGTTGCGTAACACGTTCCCATGCATCAGTTTCACACATCAAACACCCGTCATGGGTAGGAGTTGCAGGACCTGTGGATGTGTGATATGGATGGGAATTTGTTATGTAAGGGTATATTATTATAACAAGCTGTAAGTCTAATAAGAGTACTTCGATTTTTAGTTGAGTTTTTGTTTTGTCTTTTCAATTAAATGTTAGTTAATTGTTTTTGCGATTGGTTTCAATTTCATACATCATATTTTAGTCAGCATAATGTAACTACATATACCAAATCCAATATACAATACAAAAAGAACCTTGAAGGCATGATGTTCAAATCTTTTATTTCGGAATCGACTTGAGTCCTTTCTCACCGACACGCTCAGAAGAAAACGACTGCAGTGGATTCATATTAGACCTGAGCTGAATGGCATTTGTTCCACAACATGATGTCAATAATTTCATGTTATATCATTCTACAATACATGTGTAAAATAATAGGGAATAATTGTGAAGTAATTGCAGCATAGCGCCCTCTCCTGGATTGTCAAGTCTGTTAAATTGGTGTGCTTTCACGTCACTTGAGCCGATGGAATGGTCTAATTTTTTCGGTAGTGATATATTATAGCTAAAAAACGAACCAGACATCATTTTTTTCCGTTTAGTTTTTAGTTGACAAAAATAACCCTGGTGTGTGTGTGTGTGTGTGTGTGTGTGTGTGTGTGCTTTAGTTTGATCCAACACCTGTGTCACATGCTCAATGGTCCCTCCCTTATTTCCGCAGATATGCAGACCGAGCCAAACAGATTCGCTGCAACGCTGTGATCAACGAGGACCCCAACAACCGACTGGTGCGCGAGCTGAAGGAGGAGGTGTCCCGTCTGAAAGACCTCCTCTGCTCCCAGGGCCTGGGGGACATCATCGACAGTAAGAGAGATCATTTATTGGTTTAAATGATCATTACTGCTATCTCTAATTTCACCTTTGTTAAGATGCAAACTGTTCTCAATGATGCTCTGTGATTCGCATCTCAGCGCACAAAGCTCCCTCACAAGCGCCACAGTTTATTCTTTCTTGATGGCTTCAGATTAAATACTGAACAAACAAAGAGCCAGTGCAGAACAAACAATGTAGAGTCATGGAGAAGGACTGCAGTGAGACCAGAATTTACAAGATGCAGTTTACGCTCATGTTGTGACCAAAAACAGGCAGGACAGGAAATAGTCTGGGCAGGGTTACCGGGTGATCTTTGCTCCAGGGTTCTATGTTCCCCAGCTCAATGTTCTGTTAATGTTTGTTATCCATCCACAAGGCCCTAAAACAGCTGTATAAAACAACAACACCAATAGATATCATTTCATTAGTTTTGAAGCTTTTTATTTCATGTAAATTCATTATGTTATATATACATTTATAACATGATGTCATGTTTTAAAATCAGTTAGAAGACAGAGGTGAAGTGTGAGTGTACTAGTCTAGTTTCAGTTGAGGTAGCATTAAGCCACATTGTTGGAATACTAAATGAAAGGCCCCGAGGGGAACACAAAACCTCTGTAATGAGTTCCCACTATAGCCCATGTCATATTAAGTGAATTCAGAGCTGGGGAACATCTTTCAGGTTCCCATTATGTTTTATATGGGAGAATAGGGGTGCCCTCGTTATAAGTGTGATCTTCTGGAGCTTGTTCCTCAGTCCAGCTAACATTAGAATGTGTATGAAGGTCTTTTAGAGGTGGCAACTTTGAAATTGTGGGCGTTAACACAGAGGGGCTAATGGAAAGATGCTCTTTAGGTGCATTAGGGAAAATGTATCCAGCTATTTTTGAGGTGTGATTTCTGCCCGGAAAATAAAAGAGATATAAGTTTACATTAGAACACATTTTGTTCCCCAGCAGCTAAAAGAGAATATTTCAATCCATGATCATTCTTTAAGGTGTCACGCTGTCTGTTTTTCTCTTCCTCTCTGTCCCTCTTCCTCTTCTCTTCTCCCAGCGTACCGAGCGTCTGGTGCTGACATAGAGGGTTTGAAATGTGTGTTTCCTGCTTTGGTTTTCTGGCTTTTGCTTTTGCTCTTCTGGCAGCTCAGCATCACCAGCGCTTAATGTGACAGCAAACATTACAGTGTCTGTGTTACCTGCAGCAGCACGACGGACGCAGCGAACACATGGTTCCATTGCGTTGACGCTTGACGCACCTTCCCATTCACTTTGAATGGGGTGACGTCAAGCTTCGCCGAACTGCATTGTGGTTCCATCGTTTCGCTTTGCCTGCGTTGCTCGCGGTGGAAGTTGAGAAAAGTTCAACTTTTCAAGCGCCGATGGAAGGGCGAGCCAATCAAAAGCGTCAACGCAACAGAACCGTGTGTTTGCTGCGAATCAATCACAATTTCCCTAGGCGAGTTTCAGGGAAATACTAATGTTAATGTCATATACATAGCCCAGTCCCGCTTTGAGGGGGATTTTTTGGCTCTTACCTTAAATATGCCATGTCATGATGCTGTATCGATCTCTGTATTGCTTGGTTGCTGTGGCTTTGTGGGACAGAGCTTAATCAAACATCGCAGAGCAATTATATGCAAGTTTATGGACAATGAGGAATATTTAATCTCTATCTATGATTTCCCTGATGGAGAAATCTCCCTGGCAGGGCGGGTCTGACTCTATCGCCTCCTGTGGGCTTTTGTAGATGATGCTGCAGCCTTAGTCACAGAGTGTAATCACTGACATAATGTTGGATCTCGCGAGGCCATCATCTCATTTGATGCCGTTCATTTTTACAGTCTTCCTATATTATGCAACTTTATTAACTGCACTGCGAAGGCGATATTATGTGATCCATCTTGGCGAGCAACAGCCTGTCCAGATGGATGGCTGTGATACACTTTCTGAATTTATGTCTCTGTGTTGCCATAGCAGCAGCTGCAGGGTTGATATTTTTTGTAGAATCTTTCATAGGCCTTCAAGGTGCCACAACAATAACACACTGAACAGAAAACAGGAAATATGATGCGGAGTGAGCTGTGTTGGTAGACTATCTTTATTAAATACAAATTAAAATAAATGTTTCACAGTGATCAAAATAAGCTTACCATCGTGTCTGATCCTCTGCCAGAGAAATGGATTTCTGCTTTCAGTCATTTGTTTGACATTTGATCATTTCAGAGAGGCACACTGAGTATGACATGCATCTTGCTTCTTTTAGATACTTATCTTAATTTAGAGTTCTGGCTTCCCCACGTTCTCTGCAGGAAATGAGACCCTATTACAAATGAGTCATTGTGTCTGTGCATGGGGCTGCCCAGCTAATATATTTTATATTCCATGACTCATTTTATTTTAGCTTGATTGGGTCAGAGCAATGTGATTCCTTAAAGGAGATGTTGTTTTTCTCCAAGAGCAAGTAAACATTTTAAACTTTTTTTCATTTGAATTACTTCCTGCCTGTAACGCTCTGCTTGATGGTTTTGTGTAATCGCTGCTTTTTTTTGGGTCATGGCTGGATGGCCTCCTTGTTGCATCTCTTATCGTCCCCCCCCCGCGCGTGGCTTTCTGTTGTATCTGCTCTCGCTTGCACACTAGCAATTTAATGTTCTCTCTGTGGGTTAGACTTTTTTCAAGCCACATCTCTTCTTTCTTTTTCTTTCCTATCTCTCCTTCTCCTGTTTTCCTTTTATGTTTGCATTTCTCTATTACTTTACTCCTATTCCTATTGATTACCCCAACCCCACTTCCTGTACACACCCCGCCAGACCTATCCGATCACAAGAACAATAACTATAATGGCCAAGCTGTGAATCAAAGGGATGATTTCTCCACAGTGACCAATGCCATGACGGGGATGAGTCCCTCTCCGTCTCTCTCAGTCCTGTCCAGCCGGGCCGGATCCATCGCCAGTCTGCACGACCGCATCATGTTCAGCCCGGGGAGCGAGGAGGCCATCGAGAGGCTGAAGGTGAACACAGACAATACTTTCTGCTTTTTATTAACTCTGCATCTTCACAGTGTGCCTGTACTGCAGGGAGCAGCTACATATGGTCAGATCATAAGAAGATACATTTTGGTTAATGTCTTTTACTCATTACTTTCTCTGGATTCTGTGTTTTTGCTATTGTCCACAAATCTTATGACTGCAACCAACAATGTTAAAGTCATGTTAAAGGTCTTCTATTATGCTATATTTAAACAATATAATGTAGGGCCATATCTATACAAAACATATCTATGAAGTGTTTTGCTCAAAATACCAAACAGATCACCTATTGTAGCATGCCTCATCCCCCTCTATTTCAGCCCTGTTCCTGAAGTGCTGATTCTGTGACTGTAGCTTTAAATGAACTAGCTGCTGCTGGCCACGCCCCTTTGGAGCTGCTGCTGGCCACGCCCCTTTGGAGCTGCTGGCCACGCCCCTTTGGAGCGTCATGATCTCTCTGAAGAGAGTTTTCTACCAGGAGAAACTCAGCTAAACGCTGCCGTGATTAAACGTCATATTATGTTCCAAACCACATCCAGCATTATTTCTGAAACACTTCTCAGTGTTTACCACTACAACAGAGACAGTATATGTATTATATACAACAACTCTAAGTCCCTCCTGCAGACATCCTGCTGAACACACACACACACAGCTGGGGGGGGGGGATTCAGCTCACGACTGTATATGGGGACAATAGGTTGAGACGTGTCACGTGGGCGTTATGTTGCCAGGAGTTCAATGTAAAGCCAGCCCACATTTCCGATATGTGGGTAAGGAGGAAAGTGAGAGGGTTGTAATTTTTGACACTTTGTGAGTCTCCTTACACACCGGGGACACATATATTACATATTTATGTATAAAAGACAGCAAAAATTCCATTTTGCATAATAGGGGACCTTTAAGTCAAGGCGACTATTTTAGGAAACTTTTTTTTTAATGTTATTTTTTTTATTGGAAAAAGGCAATATTGTTGAGTGTACTTTACAAAAGCTTTAAATATACATGTTTATTTGCATATGCCCAGAAGGACATAGTCAGGAGAACAGTTTGTGTGTGCTAAAACTCACACTTCCATCGTAGGTTTTACTGGATTTTTCCACATTGTAGCACAAATTTCAAGTTTCCAAGTTCAGGGAGATTTGAGACTCCAACGTTGTGGTTGATGATCTGTTACCCTTATTAGTGAATAAATAGTAGAGGGATGGCATTATGGGAGGCAGAAGTATTCTCACTGTGATTTTTATGAAACATTACTCAAACAGGAAGTAAATTATATAAAGGGCTTTTTTAAGATTCAAGGGTTTGGTGCCATGGTGAGCATTAGTTCTAGCAGCTCTACACTGTATGTGGGATGGCTTCATGATAAACTACGGCGCCCACATCTATCCTGACCATGGCTAATCAATGATCTTGAAAGTTTATCGACAACCAATAGATCTTAAAGCATTTCATGATTTCAAGGGATTTTTTGTGAAAAATAAACAAATAGAACACTAAAGCTGTTATGAAAGACTTGCTTTAACTATGTGTTTTAAAATGTCAGGAAACAGAGAAAATCATTGCTGAACTCAATGAGACCTGGGAGGAGAAACTTCGCCGAACGGAGGCCATCAGAATGGAAAGGTAATACACAACAATATCACTCTTTAATTGTGCCTTTCTTTCTCCTTGGGCTGAGGTTGTAGCTACCTATGGAGTATTAAGCAATATACTGTAGCATACTGTATGTTGGTAAATAAGGTATCTTAACCTCTTGGTATAATGAGTCTGATGTTCATCCACAGAGAGGCCTTGCTGGCTGAAATGGGTGTGGCAATGCGAGAAGACGGAGGGACAGTGGGGGTGTTTTCTCCTAAGAAGGTAAGCAGACATGAGACCTCTGTGAAGCCCTCTGTGATAACCATTGAAACGATTTATTGAAATGCTTGTTTATTTACCCCAAAGCCATCGGATAACCCTAGTAGGCCCCAGCCTGTGTTTATCGACACAGTCGGGCTGTTTTCCCCCAACGAGGTTTGTAGCTGTGAAGTGTTTAAAGCTGCCTCCTTCTCTGAGTGCTACCTCCCTTCAACTAAAGCCTCTCCCATGCAGATCAGTCGAGGGTTTTTCTTTTTCATTAAGTGTTATATGAGATCTCCTTCATTGCTCACTGCAAACACTCCCTCTGCGCTCAAGACAGCAATGAGTGTAAACACAGGGGAAAGATAATGATAGTGTCCCCATTTCAGCGATTTATGGCTGTTTGCCTGCAGCCCCACAGCAGCAGACTACAAGAAACACACCTGCTGTGAAGCTGTGCATGCTTTAACTATCTCTGAGTGTTTGCTGTTGGTTACTAGGAAAGATTGCCTTTCAGCTCTCTGATGTTACCCATA
Organism: Eleginops maclovinus; assembly: GCF_036324505.1. Classification (NCBI taxonomy): domain Eukaryota; kingdom Metazoa; phylum Chordata; class Actinopteri; order Perciformes; family Eleginopidae; genus Eleginops; species Eleginops maclovinus. The sequence goes on along the minus strand of NC_086357.1, from coordinate 1,939,459 downwards.
TGTTATATTGTATAACATATGGGTAATGAATGATCTATGTAAATGATATGAGTTAATTATGCTTTGTTCCTCAACAGACGCCTCATCTGGTGAATCTAAACGAGGATCCTCTGATGTCTGAGTGCCTGCTGTACTACATTAAAGACGGGATCACCAGGTTGGATACTGATGGACGAATGTTCATTCATTGCTGAAGTCCAGATTAAGTCCTTGAAGGAGACAGGTTTTGCATTTTTCAACCTGGACTCTTTATAGCTGTCAGATGTGAAACCGGCTGCCTTGTAGTCCTATTGGGTATTGTGCACTGTCAATGAACATCCCCTTGAAGTGCTAGTTTTGGCACCGACTACCTTTCAAATGATCTGTTCTGTTTGTCATTTGGTCTAGCCAGGTCTTAGGTTAACAGAGGAGACCTGATGGAGAGATGGAGAGAGGGAAGAGTTTGCTATGTTAGAGTACAGAAAGCGTAGCTGAGTGTTCACTAAAATATTTGTAATATCAGAGCTTAATGATGATAGCTGATGGATGACGAATGGACGTTGATGAGGTCGTACGTTTTCGTGAGATTTCACAACAAGACTTCCTCTCGAGTGAGACTTGGTGAGACACAAAAAGACCAGATCTAGCAAAAGGAAAACAAATGTTTTGACTTCTCTGTGAAGTCCTTACCATAGTGTTGTCAGATCCAAAACATGGTAGAGTATGATCCAGTTGACCTTTAAATGCATGTTCAGTATCTTATCGTTTTCTCTGACATCATGTCTCCCTTTTTGTTTTAGGGTAGGTCGTGTAGACGCCAACAGTCGTCAGGATATAGTCCTCAGCGGACACTTCATCAAGGATGAGCACTGCACCTTCACCAGTTCTACTGGTTCAATGGGAGAGAGTGAGCCATGTTATATTGCATTCACGGGCTGTGTACAGCAGAGTTTAATATTGACAGACAGGAAGTGAAGCCTCATATTGCCCTCCCTGTTCCCAACAGCGGTTGTCCTGGAGCCATGTGAAGGAGCTGAGACTTATGTCAACGGAAAGAGAATGACCGAGCCCACTGTCCTCAAATCAGGTCAGTAAGCCCTCACATGATACTACGGAAGTCCTTAGAGCAGCTGATAGTTCTCTTTTTGTCTGGTCTAAAAATACTCTGGTAAACAAATAATTTTGTTAGGGTGATTTTTAATACTCATTTTGCTCACAAGAGGCATAAGAGCACCACTACCCCATGCTCTAAATGGGACTAAACTTTATTCTGTTTTAAACAAATAAAAACTGCATTGCTTTCGCATGGTTACTAGAAGCAATATGTAAGTGGTATGTTCTACAGCAGTGGTAACCAACCTTTCAAGCCCAAGATCACTTTTTATTCCAAATTGTAAACTGAGATCTATCAATCCGATATCTTCCAAAAAACCCACTTAGGAGTAAGACTGTTCATCTCATATTTATTTTTGCAATCAATTTCTGTTACAACAGGCTGAATGTACGTGCATACATACACACAAAGAAAAACACAGTTATGCACAGTTATCTGCTCAATACAAACTATTCACAGTATCTGCTCAATACAAACTATTCACAGTATCTGCTCAATACAAACTATTCACAGTATCTGCTCAATACAAACTATTCACAGTATCTGCTCAATACAAACTATTCACAGTATCTGCTCAATACAAACTATTCACAGTATCTGCTCAAGGCGCAATATTTAGTTTCTCAGTTCAATTAATAATATTCACATTTACAGATATTAGCCTCCAGTTTAATGAACACACTCCATATTTAAGTTTCTCTGTTCAATGCACAATATCTGTCAATGCTCAAGTTGCTCTATCAGCCTGACTTTAATGAGACTGCTGTGACTGCACATTATCTGTAAGTCCTTTGAAATCTGGTTGATAGTTAGTGATTGCCAGTCTGAGGCAGTCAGTTAGATGTGCGTCAGTCATACCAGTTCTGTACTTGGATTTTATTATTTTCATTTGTGAAAAGGCCATTTCACATATTTATGTGGAGCCAAAGTAGGCCTTCAGTTTAAGCGGCATGACACAATCAGTGGATACCTCTCTCTACTCACGAGAGACCAAATGTCCTGGTCTCTTGCTCTGGCCTTAAATTCAATGTCGCTTTGCATTTCAATAATCTCCTTCTCAAGGTCCATAAGTAATGTAACACCTCCTGCATTTTAACTGACAGCTGTTCAATGTCAATGCTGAGGAAAGGGTTTGATACAAAACCAACTACTTGCCCCATGTCTTGTACCTCCACAAATCGAGTGCCAAATTCTGATGTCAGTTTGTACAAATGGGCGCAGAATTGTTCAGGATGAAAAGCGGTTTTGTCTGTGAGGTTTTGTGACACCTTTTCAAGATTTGGGAAGTGTGTCAGCCTCGCCTGTCTTAACTGAGTGGTCCACAAACTGAGCTTCACTTTGAATGCCTCCACTGCGCTAATCATGTGACCAAGCTCTCGGTCTCTCCCTTGCAATTCTCGATTAAGGTCATTGAGTTTTGCGGTCAGATCGGTAAGGAACCCCAAGTCCAATAACCAAGTATCGTCGGACAGCTGCTCATACTCCTGTTCCTCGACTTCAGAAAACTGATGATCTCTGGCAGCAAATCCAGAAAATGCTGGAGCACCTTGCCCCGACTGAGCCACCTTACATCTGCATGAAGGATCAAATCTCCATATGCAGAGTCGAGTTCGTCCAATAAAGACTTAAATAGACGGTGCTGAAGCGCTTTTGCGCGAATTGAATTGACTATTCTAACAACAACATTCATTGCATGTGACATGTCAATTGCTTTAGCTGCCAATGCCTGTTGATGTATCACACAGTGATAGTTTACAAATGGTGGAAAGTCTGGGTCTTTTCTGCACAACGCGACGAATCCTGAACGAACATCGATCATCGCCGGTGCCCCATCGGTTGTGAAGGACACTATTTTATGAATGGGAATCTTGTACTCACGCACAAAGTCCTTGAATGCCTTGTACACGTCCTCACCCCTGGTTCTGTCTTTCAATTGGATAAGGGCCAGAAAGTCCTCCTTGACAGTAAAATCCGTGAAAACCATTCGGACAAACACACTTAGCTGGGCTGTGTCTGTGGCGTCGGTAGACTCGTCAAATTGAATTGAAAAGTATTCCGAGAAAGATAAGTCTTTCAATACTTGCTGGGATACATCTTCGGACAATGACTCTACTCGTCTGGCTACAGTTGGTGCACCAAGTGGTACACTTCCTATCCTTGCTTTTATGTCTTCTTTGTTTTTAAAATCAGCAAACAAGACGTCAGCTGTAACGCTCATTGCTTCTTTGATCAACTCACCATCCGTAAATGTTTTTTGTGCTTAGCCAAAATATGACTAACTAGGAAGGACGTTTCTGTAGCTGCCTTGCTCTTTGCTGTAGCGCGATGAAAAGCGACTGCTGTGCTTTTAGTCCTCTTTTCAGTTCATCAATTCTTTTTGATCTTAATGCGCTGTTGAGTGGATATGAGTCTTTGAATTTAGCATGGGTGCTAGCATGATGGCGCTCCAGGTTGCCACGTTTTGGCAAGGCTACCGCCTGTTGGCATATGAGGCATATAGTCTTCTCTTTTGCTGATGTGAAAAGAAATTCATGCTCCCATTCCGGGTGGAAATAATACGTGTTTGATTTCGTTTTTGCCGGGCCCTCAGCCATATCGATATTAACTGTTAAGGTTGGCAGAACTTGGCACAATTTAAAGTTACTACTTTCTCAAGATGTCCGTTAGGATCTGATTTTTTTTAACCCCGCCCACAATTGCATGCAGCCTCAGCATAGACCTCAGCATATCAAATAACCAATTGGAGTTTGTAAAATGACCTATGCGTGATTCAATCAACAAGCCAGAGCTAGGTCTAAAAAGCTTGTTAAAACAACCAACCAACCAGAGCATGAACATTTTTATTTTATTTAGAAAATGTGAAAATGCTAGGGATCGACAGTGAAGGCTTTGAAGATCGACCAGTCGATCGCAATCGACTTGTTGGTTACCGCTGTTCTACAGTATATGTACTTTTTTGTTTTTTTTCCCCAAAAGGAAATCGCATCATCCTGGGGAAGAGCCATGTGTTCCGGTTCAACCACCCTGAGCAGGCCAGGGCTGAGAGGGAGAAAACTCCATGTGCAGAGACCCCCGCTGAGCCGGTGGACTGGGCTTTCGCTCAGAGGGAACTGCTGGACAAACAGGGCATCGACATGAAACAGGAAATGGAACAGAGGTACTTTGGGAGAAATACTGAGATATTTCAAATGAATGTTTTATGAAAGGCATTTGGCATAGTATAAAAGTTTCTTGCCACCATATTGTAGACAGGAACTGATAAGAAAGCAAGAAAAAAGGAAAGAAATGGAGGAATATTCCTGGTAACTCCAAGTTTATAGATGCCAGATGAAAAAAGTCTTCAGTACAGTGCACACTAACGGAAATACTGCTCCAGATACTTAACAGCAGTGGTGTGAAATCCAAAGTTGTGCATTACTTTTTTAAACCTGTTTTGTTCTATGTTGTTTTGTGGTTTCAGGCTGCAGGAGCTGGAGGACCAGTATCGTAAAGAAAGAGAGGAAGCAAACAACCTCCTGGAGCAGCAAAGACTGGTACAGTAGTGAACAGCTCTGTTAACAATACATATTAAAGCCATAGGAAGTAGATTATTAAAATGGCTTCATTTGGAGTATTTTTATGTTAAAAAAAGAGAGAAAAAACATTATTAAAAAAATATCAAACCCTAAACCTAACCCCCAAGAGAATATAGATCAAAGTATTAAATTAGCAAGAAGAAGATGTGGATAATTTCCTTTGTTTAAAGTGGTACATTTACCATAAAAATAACACATCTACAGACAGTTAATTTGTGCCTTAAATCCCCAACAAAATGTTAATTCCTGTGGTTGCAACATGTTACCATTTGTCGATCTCCATTTTAACGATTCTTATCAACCAGACTGCCTGACATCAGAGGTGTTAAACCATGTTCCTCAGTAGCTTTTGTCGACGTTGGTCTTCTTTATTGAATGCTCTAGGATTATGAGAGTAAGCTGGAGGCTCTTCAGAAGCAAGTGGACAGTTACTATCCAGAAACCCTTGAAGATGAGGAGGAGCCAGAAGAAGAAGGTGGTGTATTTTATTGGACACACACACACAAACACACATATATGTTGCAGTGGTGGGCCATGCATTTCACACCTAGGCCTTCAGTGATGTCAAAAGTATGTGAGCTTTAACAAGTGTGTTCACTAAACAGCGCATTGTCACACCCACAGCAGTTTCATTTAAGAAACGTGACGATAAAGACACAAACTATTCACTGAAAATAAAAGAAAACAAATGATTTAAATTTGTGCGCCACACACATCTCTACATCTCTTGCAGAAGCATCAAACATTTATTTTTTACATACAGTATTTGTCATTTTAATTACATATATATTAATTTGTTAATATTGATTTAATATTAACGACATAAAATGACAAAAATATATCAAATTAAAATGCTTTGTACTCACCAAAACAACTGATTATTTGAACATAAAATCCACCCTCCTTTCTTTCCTCAAGAAAACTTCAATTACTGTTGTACAGTTTATCAGTGCGCTCCACCAACAAGTCCTTTTCAATAGACATCAAGGCTACTGCTGAGAGCCGATTCTGTCCAGTAGAATTTCTGGCATAAGCTTTTTATTCCTTTTAAGGCCGAGTATGACCGCTCGACAGAAGCAGTGGACACAGGGATCGTCACTGCCACACATGCCAATGTGTAAAGCTGCCCCATGCTCTCACTCGGATTGTTCTGCTTAAGGAAATCAAGGAGATCAGTGGGACTTTCCCCTTCAAAATCAGTCATGGCATACATTACAGTCAGTTAGTTCTGTTTTTAGCTGGGACATACTGTATATCTGCGACCAAATCGATCTCTTCTCCTCCTTCAGCCATTGTGGGTTGAACAAAAATAGTTTGTAGAAATCTACGCAAATTAGCTCGCTCAAGTTCTAGTTCAGTTTGCTAGCTCTGCCCATAGACTGTATGGCTCTGCCTAGCTCTGCCTCTCAATAGTGCGTATCCAATCAGAAGACGTGCACGTGCTAACGTTAGCGTACGCCTGCTAGCTGGCCCGTTGTCGCCAACTCGAAATCTGATTGGTTAACGCCACAGTTTTGTTTGCGATCACTTTAAGCTACAGGCGCCCGCACTGTTGATTCTGAAGGCCTAAGGGCAGATTTCTTTGACCCTAGCAACACATTATGGCTGAAATATGATTGGATAAAAGCTCTAACATAAAGGCCAGCCCTCCAAATCTCGTGCTGAGGCTGGAAGCAGCGCAACCAAGACGAAAGCTATAAATGAAGAGAATAGACTATGGGGAATAATTTAATACGTATTTGTGGAAAAAATATATCAAAATTAAATTTACATTCTGATGATGTTTAGGCCAGCAGAGAAGGCCTTGCTGGCCCTGACGGCCCACCACTGCTATGTTGGTAGTAAGCAACTCTTTACCAAATGATGATGTTAAATCCTTTCTCCCCCCAGTGCAATGGACAGAGAGGGAACGAGAGCTTGCTGTGTGGAGCTTCCGTAAGTGGCGCTGCTACCAGTTCACCTCTCTGCGGGACCTGCTCTGGGGGAACGCCATCTTCCTGAAGGAGGCCAACGCCATCAGTGTGGAGCTTAAGAAGAAGGTCCATAATGTCGTTGTCATTTAAACCCACATTGATGTTAAATTATATCTCTCTGACTGAAGCAATGTTTTTGTGCCTCTACAGGTCCAGTTCCAGTTTGTGCTGCTGACAGACACCCTCTACTCCCCCCTGCCTCCAGACCTGCTGCCCCCAGAGGAAGCTAAGGACATAGACAAGAGACAGTTCCCACGCACCATTGTGGCCGTGGAGGTGCAGGATCAGAAAAATGGAGCCACTCACTACTGGACATTAGAGAAACTGAGGTACGTGGACATACACCCAAGTCCTTAGGCAACAAAAGTCTACTGAGAAACGGTCAATTTATCAAAAGTAATAGGCCATATGACATGGCATGGACATTTTTGTAGAAAGATATTTTTGGGCTGAGTGTAAAAATATATTTGTCGACACAAACTTCATTTTATGATAAAATGTTTCTACAAAAGAACCAGAGAACGACATGAAAAGCTATACTACGAGCATGTACTGAGCCTTTTCCACTTTTGTTCCAATTGGAATTGGAAGGTCAGAGGTTCAAACCCCCCCTTGCAGTCAACATGTGTAAGTGTCCTTAGGCAAGATTCTTAAACCCATAAAGCCTTAGATTCCCCTGTTTAAAAATATCTTCACCTTAAAAGGCTTTTTCACAAGTGTTGGTTTTATGGACCTAAAATGTGGACAGGGTCTTCCTCATTAATATCACAGTTTTCCCGGGAAGATAACTGCTTAATTTCAGCGTGATGACTTAATATGGCAACTGTTGCTGCTTTTGCAGGCAAAGACTGAACCTGATGAGAGAAATGTACGATCGGGCTGCTGATGTACCCAACAACACCACTGAAGACGGGGAAAATGTGATGACTGGAGGAGACCCCTTTTATGACCGCTTCCCCTGGTTCCGTCTGGTTGGCAGGTAAATGCTGAACACCATTGGCCCTACACAGGAAAACATTCAAACTGATACAAAGGTCAACAACAACGAGAAAACAGAAGCCCAATGTTAGTCACTCCATCCCGGAGAAAGGGAGGCTGTGCCAAAACTAGCACATCTGTTGAATGTGGTCCACTAATGGAACACAGTGACTTGACATCAGCGTGGAGTGGTATGCAGCCCACTTCATTATGGTGTCTTTATTATAACATACTGATGACTGTTGTTTGCGTTACTATCATCAAACCTATACATTTCAGCTCAAGAATGTTTCAAGAAAATGTTATTTGTAAGAAGAACTAACTTGGCATCATCTCAAATGTGATCAAACACAATTTGAAAAGTATCTTTTGAGCATATTTTAAGTACCATATCCTCCCTGAGTAGATTGAACTCAATGTCAATTTCATGTGCTTTATTAATAACTACTCCTCTTTTCTGATAACCAGTGTTTTTCTCCTCAACATAGCTCACAGCTTCTAAAGGATAGATACAGACCAGTTGTAATGAGTGGTGCATGTCGTGCTGCCAGGCTCGTCTTTATTAATGAGAAATCAGCGGTGGAACATTTTGAGACCGATGTTTCATCAGTCCTCCCACTCAGAGCCTGCTTTATGTTTCACTCACACTTTGGCACACACCTCTTTACCTCCCTCTCTCTCTCTCTCTCTCTCTCTCTCTCTCTCTCTCTCTCTCTCTCTCTCTGTCTCATGGCCCTGTTACTTAACATACAGCATCAAGCCTTTAAGAACATTTAGCTCCTGCTAAAATGATTAGGCTGAAAAATGTCCCATATGTTGTTTAGGTTTCTAATGAAACTTAATTTATCTAGACAAATGACTAAAGTTGGATTCAAACATTTTATTTGGTGTGTGTATTTGCACCTAGAACTTTAAAGACACCAAAGCTTTGTAAGATAACCGGCAGAGAGCAAGGCTCGGAAAACTCCTGATGGAGGGCAATTACAGTAGAGCATTGATGGTATACTGTATTTAAACGATTCTCATATTAATTTAATATTTTACAACAGCAGTTATGAATAACTTAAGGTCAATTATTTGTCACATTTATAAAGGCTTTTGAATAAATACATAAACACATAGAAATAAGATCACCTAACCTTTGCCTCTGTAAAATCTTATCTTTGTTTAGGCTGTCAATCATCCTCTTCTTCCTGGTACACTTTAGTTCTTTATATACCCACATGTGAAGCTCTACCTGCCCGATCTGTTCTCCACAACAGCGCACTGGGGCCTATGTAGGTCAAATAGTGGAGGGGGTAATATTCAGAGAGAAAACGTATACTGTCTGTCAGAATTATAGTCTTAATTGAAATAAAAATAACCTCAGTGTTGGAACCACGTTTATTACTTCTAAATAGGTTGGGTCAACCTCATCACACCATATATTAATATGCCTGCAATGGATGACCTGAACACATTTAGACAATGCGATTGGTTAAAGCCATTTGGAAACACTAATGATTTTAGACCAGAAATACCATATTATCATAAATAAATTGCCATGAGTTGACCCTATTTATAAGAAAAGCACATAGTGATTTTGAAGAGCTGATCACCAGGAACTGCCACACAATGGACAGCTGAAGGAGGTTGTCACGTTCCATGCTGCTGCTCCACCTCCCCAACCAGGGTGGCATCTCTGTTACCTGCAGCCTCTGTGAAGGTGGATTCTTGACAAGACTTAATGAATGACTCAATATCCTCAGACAAAATATGACTCCTCGTAATATTACTTCCCCCTGGCTTGGTCTTTATGTACATCTTTTTCCTACCTGCAATGGCCCTATCACACTGTCGTACTCCTCTGTGTCTCCACTGCTCACACTGAAACAGACTGAAGCCCCCATCTTGTTTAAAGTGTGTACTTTCTCTAACTGTTCTAACCTAGTTCCCATGTCTCTGGCTGCACCAGAAACCCCATTTTCAACACATGCATGAGCGAGCGCATGAGTGACCCTACTCCATCCCCGACCCTCTCCAACTCTGAAATTACCGAGCTGGCTGAGCTGCAGAGGGAGGGTCGAGGGGAGGAGGAGGAGTTGGAGGAGTTGGAGGACCTGGACGATGATATCTTTTTGGACGACCTGTGCTCGGAGCTCGGGGGAGAGGATGATGATGATGATGATGATGATGATGATGGATATGATGATGAGGGAGAGCTCTGCCGTGGCTCCGGCGAAGGCCAGGATCCCTTTTACGACCGCTCACCATTATTCAGTGTAGTGGGAAGGTTGGTGAGGTTTCAGGAGCATGCTGGTGGAGGAAACTAGCTCTTTCACGCTGAGACACGGGGTCTGTGTCCTGCAGTAGACATCAGCACAGAGGAAACCACATTTTTGAAAACAAAGAGCATGACACAGATTAAGATATCAGAAGGTCTTTACAAAGACCCTTTTCACTGTAGCGTCCAATTGGGTCAAGGAAGCTGTAGTTGTAATATAAACATGGAAACATTTAAGTTGGCTAACTCTAGTGTAGATTTGAAAGACATTCTTAAAGAGACAGTTCACCCCAAAATCTAAATACACTTGCGTATCAGTATAAATTGTTTTGGTGTGTGTTGCCAAGAGATACCAGTCTTAGATATATCTCTCTCCAGTGGCCTGTAGTGCTCATGGCAGCAAAAACACATGGAAAAAGCCGCAGCAATGTTTATTTTCTCAAGCTTAAGTTACTTAAGTTATCAATAAACCTTGTTGTGAGCAGTTTTATGGAGGATCTATTTTCTGTCTACTGAGCTACACCCAACAACCTTCTCACAGCACGAGGAAGCGTCCATTTACTAATGTTCCAGCTCCTCCCTGTCACCAGCCTCTGCACACTGTTGGTGGGTGAAAAATATGTTTCTACATGAAGCTGCTCACAAGGTCTGAGGATAGTCTTGAGTTACCGGGTTAGGATTTATGGAAAGAGAAATTGCTGTTGAGCTTTTCCAAATATATTTTCGTTGGCACTTTGAGCAAAACGAGCCATCTGTGGCAACTGTTTCCATTATTTTGGGGAGAAAGCAGTCATCTCTACAGCTGGTGTCTCCAACATACAGCAACTCACACCAAAACAATCTAATTGATAAATAGCAGTACAGTTAAGAGGGAGAACATGTTTTTTGGATCCTGGGCTGAACTGACGCTTTAAACACTTCCAGCAAAGTTAAGTTCACCACTTTAGTTTCTATTCTCCGTCAGCTGTGTCATTTTGCCTCATGTTTAGAACACAATTTCACACCACAACACATATTTTTCCGTGAACATGATTTTGAGTTCGGAGACACTGGAGTAGACATTTCTGGGCTTTAAGGTTTATCCTTTGATTTCAATTTTATTTCATTAAAATGTGACTGTTGCTCGTCTTTCTTGGTTTTCTTTTGTTGCTAACTGTTCTGTTTTCACACTCACACAGGTTAAATGCTTTTCCTGCATATCAAAATTCAGAACAAGTTGTTTATGTCAGCCCAGGGTGGGGTCAGTTCATTTGTTTCCATGGAAATTCAAGCAAAGTTGATGATCAACAGCTGCTTGAGGTGTATGTCTCACTTATCTGTGGCTAAAAGCAATCTTGTGGCTTTTATAGAAGACCATTCACTCGAGAAGCACTGACATGTCTCATGGAGTTATATTCAGTCTGATTTGCATAACACAGGAACCCACAGCGAAATCTTCCCTCCCTGCTGTGAAACCTCAATAAGTATGAGTGACTCATGAAATAGCAAAATGGTGTTCAAGAAGACTCAAAATCTCAAGATGAAAGAGCTGGTTTCTACTGCAGCTGTCTCTTTTAGGCATGCCAGAGCACAAGTCTTTTCATTTTGACCTTTTTTGTCGATTTTTTTACTTGAATACGTCTGATGAGGAACTAGTGCCCCTCTGCACAAATTAACACTTTCCGCCCGGGGGTGCACTTTGTTTTCTGATGTCATTGGTGGTTTTGTTTTTTGCTGTAGCATTCACTATATCAAACTGGCTGAGCCATGTTCCGTATGATGATTTCTGTTCCATTTGCTTTTGATTCATTTAAGTCGAGAAGTTGAACGCATTTTTTTGTCCTGAGCATGCCTTCTTTGCACCTCACCAATCTTGTTATAAGCCACTCCCTTTTGACACTTTTCACCCTTAAATGTCTACCCCTATGAGCTTGAGGAAAATGCACCCCTTGACTGCAAGATCAAGTAGATAGAAAAAACAGGAAATTGTAACATTTATATTAATTAGTCATTGGCACTCCCCTCGAAGTATGTTTCCATCAAATGAAAGTGTATCAAGAACTCATTGTGGCTTGATACATTTGATTTAGTGCAACGTTTTCAAATTGAAGCACAATGCAAATGTTTGTGCCGTAGCTAATAATCATTAAACAATGAAAAAACATGATTTCAGGGATGGATTAGATTGCTTGTAAGTAATTTGTCTGCTGTCCAGCTTAGTGAGCTGGTTTGCCATATTTTGCAGTCATTTAAAGAATTTAAAGTTTACCCTTACACACATGCTCCTTAGCCTCACCAAGCTTTCATCAGAACAAGTTAGGCAATACTGCATGAGACCCATACTTGTCTTGTTAATGTCCTTATCTATAGATGGTGAGGAGAAGCCCCCACACAACGATAGTAAAGGGCAGCCATGGCCGTCGCAAGAGCAGTCCCAGCTTCTGTTTGGTTGCTTTGCAGCTCTATGTTCTGTTGTCCAGTTCAGTAATGTTTTTAAAAGTGTAATACGTGTTTTTAATGTTTTATCATCTCTCTTGCTATCTCTTTCTGCTTACTATCTAGGGCTTTTGTTTATCTGAGCAACCTGCTGTACCCAGTTCCTCTCGTCCACCGGGTGGCCATCGTGAGTGAGAAGGGAGAAGTGAAGGGCTTCCTCCGAGTGGCGGTGCAGGCTATATCAGGTAATGCCCGGATCCTCAGCCTCACTGTTTAGTAGGGGCATGAGGCTATTATAAGGACAGGTTGTGTGTGACTTCTTGAGGGAGTGAAGTGAAGGTGCTCTGTGTTTTCCTCCAGCTGATGAGGAAGCTCCAGACTATGGCTCAGGAGTGAGGCAGTCCGGCACTGCCAAAATCTCCTTTGAGGATAAGCAATATGAAAAGGTAGAGAAAAAACACCATACTTAAAACATACAGGAATCAACTGTGATGTGCTCCCCTGCTAACCAGGCTGTTATTCAACCTGTTTTGCAGTTCCAGTCCGAGTCCTGCTCTGTGGGACTCTCCCGCTCAGGGGTTTCACAGGAGGAGCTCCGTTTTGTGGAGGGGGAGGGGCAGGTCGCAGAACTGGGACCCTCAGCCGATGAGGTCAACAATAACACATGTGCGGGTAATTGTATTTTATGAGTGAATGTATAATTTAGTTTGGGAGTGTGTGTGTGTGTGTGTGTGTGTGTGTGTGTGTGTGTGTGTGTGTGTGTGTGTGTGTGTGTTGGTGTATATATTCCTACCTGGGCAAACAGTGGCCTAAATCTGGCACTCCAAACTGATGCTTTCTGCAAGAAAAAGGTGAATCTACAGTAGCTCTGTGGTCAAAATAGGCAGGATATGATTCTTGGCCCAAATCGAACCAAATCATTGCCTTAAAATCATAAACACACATCATGCATTCATCATTCTTCATGCAAGAAAACACCCAAGAGGCAAATTGATCAATGACTTACACCTTCTTTGTGGTCGATAAACCTGCAGAAATAGGACAAAACGAAAATGTGTTATTTCCAAAGTACCTATTAAGGAGGAGATGCATTTCTAACTGCTGATATAAAAGTGTTAACATGCATGCAGTTGAGGAAAAATATGGCTTTTACCTATACAAATGAATTTATTCACAAAGGTCAGTGCTAACTTTCACACAGCCGTTACAGTGAAATCGTTTATAATCATTTATCCCTCATAAGTGATGTCACACACAGACAGTAGCTGGGTAAAGAGTTGTCATGCTCCACCTAAATAGAACGAATAAAGCTAAACGTTGTTTGAAAAAATAAATTCTTCCCTCTCCCTGCACAAAAGAAGGGCAAATTGCACCCGGCTATGAAAGTATATAATGGTGTTTGTGCGTCAGACCTCGGGACAGGGCAGGTGCTGATTGTAAGCGATTTGCAAGTCCTGCTTTTATCAGCTGTTCAATCCATTCTTTCTGAATTTTCCTTGACAATCAGCTTGACTACCTGGAAAGCCAGCTTTCATCTGTGTGTTACTTTTTCTTTTGTCCCGACAGCTGGTGCCGATGAGCCCGAGAATCCAATAAAGAGTCTGGACGGGCCACTGGACACAGCCCTGGAGCACCTGAGGGTTGGTAATGTCTTTACCTTCAGGGTGACAGTTCTGCAAGCCTCCAGCATTTCTGCAGAATATGCGGACATCTTCTGCCAGTTCAAGTAAGTACTTCATCATGTTTACATTGTAAATGTTTTCCCCCATGATCGTCAGTATTTATTATGTCACTTTTTTTGTCACATTTCAGTTTCATCCACCGTCATGATGAGGCCTTCTCCACTGAACCCTTAAAGAACACAGGCCGCGGCCCCCCTCTTGGCTTCTACCATGTGCAGAATGTAAGAAGTATGAATGAGATCCTCTATAAGAAAGAGCTGAAATGTTTTGACGTGTTGTAACAATGCTGTGTTTTTTTAAAGATCGCTGTTGAAGTGACTAAATCCTTTGTGGACTACATCAAGACTCAGCCCATTGTGTTTGAAGTGTTTGGACACTACCAGAAACAGCCTTTTCTCCCCCTCTGTAAAGACGTCATCAGGTACCTGAAAGAGCTGATTTACCGCGCAGACTAAGATGCAATGTGTATGGTTGTGTTTTTGTAAAATGACACATGAATGTTATTTTCACTACAGTCCACTACGTCCCTGCAGAAGACAGTTTCCACGAGTGATGCCTCTGTCCAAACCAGGTAAACACACTCCTCCCAGAACTACTTTATTTTACCGTTATTGTGTGTTGTATTGTCTATTGTTACTAGTGTCTCTGGAAGTCATGTGATCTTAGCTCCATGTTGTTGGGTATAAGCAGCTGACGATGACACTTCGCCGGAGCGGGAGAAATCACTGGACCTGATCCGATACCTGGTCCCAGACGTGTTCAATGGGGCGCTGGTGGACTCGTTGTCAGGCCACGCTCTGTCTGCCGCTGGCCTGGCTGCTTCCTTCTTACTGGAAGCAAACGAGCATGCTCAGCTGACAGCCCCGCCCACCTCTATCTGTTCAGTTATTAAAGCTCAGAATCCGGGTTGGTTATGATGTCAGATCCAAGAGAATCCTGTCACTGAGAGCCTATTTATATCAAGTATTTTTCTTCAAGTGACTTAAAAAATACTACAAAGCCAAGTAAATGTTGCCATTTCACATTACAATGAACAGAGCTTTGTTTAAAACAAAAGTGAGTGTCACAAAAAAGAGCATGTTTTTATTACATCTACTGATGAAGAATACTGATTGGGCAACCAGGCACAGGCCCACACTATCAAGGGCCCCTCTGTCCTTTACCTATAAAATGTAATTCACAGAGACAAGAAGTGTCAGCGAGAAAGAAACATAAAAGACTATAAAGTCACCAAAACAACAACAAAGAGATGCAAAAAGCTGCAAATAGACACCGAGACTCACAACAACATGAAAAGAAAAAAAGAGGCAAAAAGTAACTACAAAGAAACTCAAAATGACAACAAATAAATACAAAATGTCTACAAGGATACACACATTTACTACAAACAGACTTCAAAGACACAAAAAACCACCAAAGGAAGAACTGAACAACCTCAACTCAGTGTGCGATCTCATACAGTTTGTAGGCGGGATGGTGGGGGCTTTTACATGTCTGTGCCCAGAGCCCTTCATTTATATTCCACACGTGAGGTTACTAAGGCCATAACTAGAAGAAGCTGTAATACACAAAAAACAAAACGACTTGATATAAAGGGTGTTTGGTTGTGTCAGGATTCAGTTGGATCGGCTCTCTCTGTGTGTGTGTGGTGGATTCTCCTCGCAGTTCCCTCTTTGAACCGCACCATGGTGCCTTCTGCTTCACTAGCCAGTCGTGAAAAATACTCTCTCAGACGGGAATGTTAAATATACTGTACACGATACTGAATTGCGCTTGAGATAAACTGCATTTGACTCATTTCAAATTCACCTTCTCTTAACTCCTTTTGGGGAACTAGGCTAGCCTTGATTGAATCATTTCTATGTGGACAATCAATGACAATAAATAAAATCATAATGATTTAGTAGAATACCGTTGGAGAAGACTGTGCACATGCTGCTCCTTATGCACATTATTTGTTTTGACAAGGGACTGTTGCAAAGTGAGAACCCAGAAAACCAGAGTTAAGTTTTATTTAAAAAAGAATGTATAAGAAGAAATGAGCTCCTTCTACAGGACTAATGGTTCCTCTCTTTCCCTGCATCACTGATTTCCTCTCTTCTTCCCTTTCTCTTTCCTTTGTAGGTTTAGAGCAGATCGTTGCTGTTACCAATAGTCTGCTCCCTGTCTACCCTCAACCTCTCTGACACTCTTTATCTCCTTTTTCATCACAGTACCGGCAACCAAGCTGACAGCCATGACCCGCCCTCAAGCGGGTCCCTGTCACAGCAAATATGATCTCATGGTGTTCTTTGAGATCTGCGAGCTGGAGGCCACTGGAGAGTGAGTATCCTGCGTCACAAACATCCATTTTGGAATGATTAGACAGAGCTTTTCTTTAAAATATTATTCATTCTTTGTTTTTTTTTTGTTGTTAAAAATAGTTTTGGAAGCGCTGAGAGACAAGTTAGAAAAACTATTCTGGTGACCTATTTTCAAAGTCTGATCCAAACAGATTTCCATCAGTTTTTACAATAATTGTTCTCAGTTCATTTGTTGGAACAATAAACATCGGACATAGATGATAAAAAAAACTGATTTCTTTTCTCACTTGCCTTTAAAGCCTCCTATAGAGTAGTTCTAATGATCCTGACACACGTTGAACAAATGTCTCCATGCTATCAGAACATCACATGACCAAATCCATTAAGCTGTTTTTTACCTGTGTCTTCCCAGGTACATCCCTGCAGTGGTGGACCACAGAGGAGGAATGCCTTGCCATGGCACATATCTGCTGCATCAGGTATGCCAAACACACTGAACAAATACAACATTCAGTGTTTATTAGATGAACTAAACATGACAACCATTTGTTGACACACAGGGCCTACAGAGGAGGATCACTGTTACTATTGTACATGAGTCAGGAGGTGAGCTGGAATGGAAGGACATCCGTGAGCTTGTTGTGGGTAAGTTAAGGTCCATCAGTCATACTGCCTCTGTGTGTCTACGAGCAGCTGTTCTAACTGAGGCATGACTGCCGCCCTAGGTCGTCTCCGCAACACGCCTGAAGCTGATGAGACCATCATTGACCCCAACATCCTGTCTCTCAACATCTTGTCGGCTGGCTATGTCAGGCCCATGCGAGATGACCGGTACGTACTGCTGTACACTTTTTATGTCACAGTCAGATCTTTGCAAATAGAGAATGTGGGCCAGGCAATTTAATCAGATTCACGTATTATCTGGTTGGAAGGAATCTGTATATTTGTGGACATATATTTGTTTATGGCAGCATTGTCGAATTTGGAAACCATTGTATTGTTCATTTCAACAACAACATTATGTCCAGAAGCCTTGAGAGGCAGGTGAGAGAAGGGGTGACTCAATACGAAGAAACATCTATGTCAAGTACTTGTTTTTCTTAGTAGCTCACTCAACTGCTGGAAATCATAAATGCTTTGAGTCATATTTAGATCATGGAGTATTGGTACACAGCCTCTGCTGGCCAAAGTGAGTAAACAACGACATTGACTTCTGCCATACCTTTGTCTCTTCAGCTGTTTTTACAAATAGAAAAACTTGTTTCACAGATGTTTTTAGAAATCATTTAGAAAGATGTGTCTCTGTGAAAGATGAGAAAACAGTTTAGAGCAGACTCAGAAAATGGATCACCAGAATGTTTTTTCCCTCTTGCCTCTCAGGACCTCCCTGTGCAGCTGTCAGCTGCTGCACTGAAACACAGCACACTAATGCATGGCACTGTGAACCAGCTGCACTGCTGGAGACAAAGCATGGCAAGAGGCACAGCTTAGATCAAACCTAACTTTATCATCATGTCTGCATGAGTATAGCTTCCTCTCTCTAAATGCAGGAGGGCACACATCAAATATCCAGAGTTACCATGAGCAAAGTGAATCAAAGAGTTGTTTATTTCCGCCCCTTCAGCACTTACGAATTCCCTCATCCATGCTGACTGTGCGACCCTCCTTGTTGTTAATCTGTGCTTTTCGTTTTTTGATCATTGTACCTCCATGTTGCATATGACCTTGTTTATCACCTCACCTCTAACTCGTCTCACCTCTCAGTACAGATTAGATTTACCAACTCACCTACTTATAGACTTTGAGAGCCACTCCTATTCACCAAGAACCCTCATCATGCTGTATTCACTGCTGAGCAGGCCTTTAATAATTATTACAATAACACACCAAAACGAAAAATAAAATTGCATGTGTTTTTAACTCCAGCATGTGTCCCTCCCTGTGTGTCAAACACTAAACCCTCTGTATTTAGACTCAAGGCAAACAATACGTCTGCATCACTTTCTTGAATCCCTTGATAAACTCCTGATATTTAACATTCCCCACCTGGATATAACAATGCAGAAATGTTAATCAATGCTGTCTGGTGTGTAGAATAGCAGGGAGAAGGTGTGGCCTAAATAAAACTCACAACTACAGGAAACAACAAACCAACATGCTAATGTCATTGCTAATACCAAACTGAAATCAAGCAAGACATTTTCGCCAACATGAACCACATCTGGTTGCTGGAGTTTCCACAGTGAACATGGGCCTAGGTCCTATACCTCCCTTTTTAAAGTTACTCTGATGTCCTTAGAGGGTTAAACATGTCTGTCAGAAAACGAATATATCAAACACATTATTTTATTATTTACTACCAAATATTCCTCCATTCTCTGATTTTTTTGGGTTTAATTCTAAAATGTCACCTATCTGAGATCATTTCTGTCTATGTATAAACACAGCCGAGAAACATTAACAATAAAAATGCCAAAAATGTCCCTATGAGGCTCACCAGTAGATGGCAGCAGATTTCTTTCAGGCCTTACAGTCCCAATAATAAGACCTTGGGTTTTGGAATGACAGACATTACTGAATGAAAACATGATTAACTCTTTTGTGGTTAGTCTTTCAACAGTCAAAACCTCTAACCAGAACTGTATGAGCTGTATGAAGGCACAATAAGTCTTACTTATCACATTATCTGGTGTTTAAATTATGGAAACTGTAAAGTATTTTTGCTTTTTAACTTAATTGATTTTGCCCCCCTTTTTATGGCTCATTGATTTATCCCTCTACGATCCCCCCTTCAATGAGCCTAATACCACCCGCAGCGACACCTGACCTGGGTCCACTGAGTCATACTTTAAAGCTACTGAACGCTCCAAGCAGCCCTCAGTGTTTGTCTCGTTTGCCTCTATGGCCAAGAATTCGGGTGTAAGGGCTAAGCAGCGGGTCAGGCGGGGGTCCAGGGCGGGGTCCAGGACAGGCTCTGCTCAGGCTTGCAGAGACTAACATCAAGGTGTAAATGGATGCTAACATTTTTCTCCCTCCAGTCCACTAACGGAATGTTTTTTTTTTTGCTTTTGCAGACAGTTTCTTGATTCGGACATGCCTAGGTATATTATTTTGCCTCTCTTCTCATGCTCTTCAGTTACACAAACATCCCTCTAACGTCCTCCTCACCCTGTCACCTGGCCTCCCATGAAGTCGTTACTCTCTCTTCTACTCTGCCATACTGTCAGCATTTCATCCGTGCCTCTTTGTTTTCTCCCCTCCTGAGAAGTGAAGGCTGTGGTTGTGCATGTCCCCGGTTCTCTTGCTGCTCGCTGGGTGTGTGTGTTTGAGCTGTTATCAGGTCTATGATGGACAGGGTCTGCATGGCTTTGCTTCACGCTGGCTGTGTCTCTGCTGGAGGAGGTGTTGTGGTGGCCAGTGTCACCCTCTCTGTTTCCACTTCAGCAGTTGCTGTAGGAACTGTCTAATAAGTCTGATGTTACAAACTGTATATCAATATTTGATCACTGCATTTGTTTTGGATGGAAAAGACATTTTTAAATGTTTCAGACATCTTATTTAAATATATATTCTACTTTGTCCTCCTGATGGTGTCTAGATGTTGAGTTATTCACAGATGATATTTAAGAAGTCACATCAAACATGGTTGCACTCCCAATGTGGTAGAAAGAAATCTATATTGGTAAGATATTGGTAGAGAGTGTATGTGATCACAGTTAATTTCAAACCAAGTGCCCAAAGAAAGGATATCCAGAAAATGCTGACCCTGTTCTACTCTCTCCTCTGTTTGTTATTCTCATATTGTTGACCTTTGCAGTGAAGCAATATTTTGAATCCATGGATATGATTTAGTTAGTTACCTCTAGAGTACTTCCCATCACAGCAACAGAGTATTAAAAGGAACACTAGTCATCCTCTGTAACATGGATCACATCACTTACAGTACCCCCTCTGGCACGCCATTCAAATGCAGCTCTTAAAATGTAATCCAGTGAACCCATTACCTCACCAGTAGCACCTCTCCACACTTCTGCGATGTTGGGACATTTTTCTTTAAATCTCTTACCTCTCTGAAGCTGGCCAAACACCAGGAACAAACGGCTCCTCACATGTTCCGCCAGCATGACTTCAGTCCTGGCTCCTGCAGGAGGTAGTAAAAGGCACAGAAACACATGTTGGTGTAGTTCACAGAGGAAATTGCTTCCTTGTAATGTAAGCAAACACTTTTCTACTACTGTCTTTACGTGTGATGTGTGTGTATTAATGCACTTGCTCATTACTTCGAAACTGCGTCTTTGCAGTGAATCCCTGTTACTCACACAGAGCCACAGTGAGTTCTGCGTTACAGAGTCCTCTCAGGTCATTGTATCTGTTATTCTGGGTGACACATTGTTCACTCTCCCACAAGGTCACATCAGTCCAAGGCCAGTGGGCCCGACATCTGAACCTCATGAAGACTCCTTTCATCCTGTTTTTATGGCTTACAGAAACATTAGTTTCCTTTTACAATTCGTGCTGGGATCATCTTTTTTAAATATAAGGCTGTGCCGGGATTCAGGCCAGAGAAATAACTGCTCTGTGTGTGATTATTTCCCCTCAGGGGAAATGAGAAAAGACGTGAACATTTTAGAACACAGGGTAAATCAGAGGTGTAGCAGAAAGCAGAACTGCTTCAGGAATGCTGCTATTCACCCTTTCAATGGTAGAGCAGGAGGAGAGCCCCTTCCACAGGATTTCTCATGTTCCCTCAGAGCAGCTGTGTTACCATGATGAGATAACAGTGTGGAGAACAAACACCATCCCAGCCACACGAGCGCACAACCATGCACTTTCCTGATTCTCACTTTCTATTCTTTTGCTGATTTTTTCTTCCTCACAGCATTTCCTCGGGAGTTGACCATAGGTATTTCACTGCCCTGTCCCTCATCCCTCTGGCCGTCTCTCACCCCCCCTCCTTTTTCTGTACTAAAGTCACCTTGCATGCAGAAATGTTTCATTAGCACTTCCTACAACATTGAAATACTGTTCAATGCTAACAGTAAAAGGATAATGAATGTTTCACCAAGCCCAATATTATGTTATCAAATCATATTCTACCTTTCTGTATGTGAAATATTTTTGATAATGAAAGTTAAAGGGACGGTTCAGCTATAACGAAGAGCTTTGAAGGACATAACAGTTGTGCCAGTAAATAAGCTGAGACATGTACTGCTGTGGATGGGGGCGCAGAAGCTGAATGTTATGATTCAAAGTGTTAGTTTGGATTCACTAAAATTACACAATTGCACAAACTAAATGCCAGATCAAGGCAGCGTTATACAAACACCATTTGTGTTACAGTTGCTAGGTAAAATTCTTGTTTTTCACCAAACAAGCCTGGTGGCTTTGTAGAGAGCTTTAGTTCCCCTTTTAAAATGAATTAAGTGTACATTTTCTTTAATGTGGGCCTTTCTAAGAGACCACAGCAGTGCATTGCTAGCTTCCTAGCTCGTTCTCATGCGTATGTGTTTCAGAGACAGACTGCATGTATTTAGCTCTGCCTGCTTATTTGTTGTTCAGGTAGAAGGACTTACATTTTAACAGCTGATTCATTTTATCAACTTAGGACTTTCTACCGCTTCGAGGCTGCTTGGGACAGCTCCATGCACAACTCCCTGCTTCTAAACAGAGTCACTCCGTATGGAGAGAAGATCTACATGACCCTCTCAGCCTACTTGGAGGTACAGCACAGTGCCTGACCTCATGAGAACAAATCGCTCTTACAGAGTCAGAGGTGAGGAATTAATCTACAGGATGCATGTCTGATATCCTTCCTCTTTCTCTTCTCAATTACAGATGGAGAACTGCACCCAACCCGCAATCATAACCAAAGATATCTGCATGGTGTTTTACTCACGAGACACAAAGCTCTCAGCCTCGCGCTCCATCCGAAACCTTTTTGGCACTGGAAGCCTTAGAGCGGCAGACGGGTGAGTTTGAAACTTCAAGCTAATATAAAAAAACAGCTCCTGTGATCTATCTTCATAAAGAGCTCTGTTTTTGTCTTTCTAGAAACCGTGTTACTGGAGTTTATGAGGTCAGCATGTGTAACCTGGCAGATGCAGGAAGCCCAGGTGAGCGTCTGACTTTATCATACATTTTTTTATTGCAACATTATTAACTTACAATACAATCCATTATACAATACATGTTGCACAACATTTTAGATGAATTAAATACCTCTACCCTACACCCACCCCCCTCCACCAACCACCAGGACCACAACATCCCCTCAGGGATAGCATTCTTATTCGATCAGGAGCTCTTTTAAGTTAGACATCAGATCTGTCCACATTAAAATTGTATCAGGTTTTGCATGTTGATTCTTGCCGAAGACTTAGTCCTTATTTTGAATTTACTCACTTATGTGACATTTCTAACTCTGAAACTAACCGTTCCAGGTATGCAGAGGAGACGCAGGCGGGTGCTGGACACCTCAGTGGCGTACGTCCGCGGGGAGGAGAACCTGGCCGGGTGGAGGCCCCGAAGTGACAGCCTCATTCTGGACCACCAGTGGGAGCTGGAAAAACTCAGCCTCCTGCAAGATGTATGGGCAATTTATTTTTATTTCAGCTTTAAATATTTTGCTTTGATGCCCATGAAGAACAAAAAACTGCCACAAAATCATATAGGTTTCAAGGTTTCAAGGTTTCAAGGTTTTATTGGTCATATGCACAGCATATACAACGTATATGTGGGCTGAAAATCTTATATCCCATGCTCCTCCAACAACTCATTATACATGGTGCAAATAAGATAAATAAAATAGTGCAAAAAGAGAGAAGAATATTTACAATAACAACAATAAAGATTTGAGGATGTGAAATATATACATATGTGGAATACATTGAGAGTATTTAAACACTTTACACTGTTGAATGAGGAGGTATGGACAGATGCATATATTATGTATAGCAGATGTATATGGCAGATATGTATAATATATAGATATGTGTACTATAAACAGATGTGAGTAGACATTCACAGAGCTCAGGAGTTCAGCAGTCTTATAGCCTGTGGTGTAAAACTGTCTCTGAGTCTGGTGGTCTTGGTCCGGATGCTGCGGTACCGTCTGCCCAACCTTTAATATCCTACCAGCCTTCTTCCTACACCGCTGGGTGTAGAGGTCCTCCATGGATGGCAGCTCCGTCCTGGTGATGTGCTGAGCAGTTTTCACTGCTCATATAATAATAAATGCTAAAGTTCATTACCAACTTCAGTCCCAGGTCATAATCATAACCCTTTGAAAGCCAGTTTCTTTTTATTTTATCATGAAAGCATGACAGTGATAGGCATCAAACACTGAAGTTTTGCATATTGCAGGATCAAAAGGTGGAGACCAGTTAAAGATCCTGTTGGCCGTCTATAAAAACAGGAGAAATAGCTGAATTTGGTGAAAAACAGTAGAAACTACAAATTTGAAGCCAAGGCTCTAGATTAAAAGCCTCATATTGTATAATAGATTCAGAATCAGAATCCCTTTATTAGAATGCATCGTTTTACGATAGCAATCAACCATTGTTTGGTTTCATGTAGACATTTTAGGGAGTCTCTTGATAGTGTAATTGTCTGTATTTTGGCTACACACGTTATTATAGTTCAATCAAATGAACATTCTCAATGATTTTGATGTTTTTCTTCTCTATCAGGTGGAGAAGACCAAGCATTACCTCTTGCTGAGGGAGAAACTGGAGTCTACAATGCTCATGGGCCAGGATTCCCTGCTGTCCTGCGTCACAGAGGACCTGTGCGAGACTCCTCAGCCACCCGAGGTGGACCAGGATGTTAGCTGCAGCTCTGAGATCACTGAGAGGCAGAGGGAGCTCGCTGTCAAGGTCAGCTAAAAACTTCAGTGCAGTCTTGTTGTTTTTTTTCTAGTCTATGATCTCTGTCTCCTCCAATCTTTGCTGAATGTACCTAATAATCTTGTGTCTAATCTTAGATACACTCTGTCCTTTGTTCACAGTGTTTGCGGCTACTCACTCATTCCTTTAATCGAGAATACACTCACGTGTGTGTCAGCGCCAGTGAAAGCAAGGTACTGCTGAAAACACTCAACTTTAAACCGAGACATGAACAAAATATAAATCTGTTGAAAGTCTGATGGTTCCTCACATTTGACGAGCATGCACCTTTGTGTGTGTGTGTGTGTGTGTGTGTGTGTGCGTGTGTGTGTGTGTGTGCGTGTGTGTGTGTGTGTGTGTGTGTGTGTGTGTGTGTGTGTGTGTGTGTTACAGCTCTCAGAGATGTCCATCACAATGCTCAGAAACTCAGCTTCAATCTCTGCTCTCAACACCATCACACCCTCCTCCACATGCCCTTCGCTGGTTGACGGTTGCTATGGCAACACTGAACTCAGGTCAGTGCTAAGATGTACTTAAACACCCTTGTTAACATGTTTGGCTTTTTGATGTACATTTTTCTATCATTTTAAAGGATGATTTTGCATATGGGAAACACAGAGCTGTGTTTAATTCTTAAGCCTCGACTCCTTCAGTAAAAACACAGACACTCGGATTCTTGAGGACAAAAAGGTCCCCATTCAAACCACATTTCTGTATCCCATGGCCATCACAGCTTACAAGCACTCTGTTACATCAGCCTTTCAATCCAGAGCGTTGACATTCTTGTTTTTTCTATTGTCCATCATATTGAGCTGTCTTTATGTTTCCCCTGCAGGACGAATACATGCTGTATTCTTGGTTTACAAAGGGGCATTGCTGCTGTATAATGGAGGACCGCAGTTTTTATGCATTGTATCAAAATGATATGCTGTTATTAGACTGTGCATGAAAGAATCCCACATAATATTTTTAGATTTAGCAGTTTTTGAAAGAAGCAGTCATCGTTGTCCTTTAAGCGGTGAGGCACACAGGTTAATAGTTTTCATTGCCTTTGTTTATTGTGGCAGTCTGGATCAGCCACATTCTGTATACTGCAGACTGGGTTTTCTTGTATTCCTTGTTTTGAATAAAGTATTTGCTAGTATGATAACATCACTTTCTTTAGTTGCATCAGGTGTGTGACTTATGAGCCTTTTGTTTCTGTCCTGCAGACCCCCAATGCCTCGCTCTCGTGCCGTCAGCCCCAGTCCTGACACACAGCAGGACGCAGATAAGAAGGCCATCACCGGGAACTCTGAAAGCAAACCCCGGATCCGCAGGTTCTTCCCCGACATCCAGGAGATCAGAGTCAGGTGAGTGTGCCTCAGTGACGGTCACCGTGGAGACACTTCCTCTGTTTCACATGTGCTGATTTTCCCTCTCTACTTCTGCAGCCCCATCGTGTCAAAGAAGGGATACTTACATTTCCTGGAGCCGAACACTAACGGGTGGGTGAAGCGATACGTGGTGGTGCGGCGCCCATACGTCTACATCTACAACACAGAGAGAGACTCTGTGGAGCGCGCTATCCTCAACCTGTCCTCGGCACAGGTGGAGTACAGTGAGGACCAGCAGGCCATGCTGAAGGTAGGTGATCAGGGTTGGGAGGGTGACTTCAAGTAATGTAACCTGATTACTTTCCATAACTTTTGAATGACCTCAACATCAAATGCAGTGCAAATAGAAAAACTAAAATAAATAACAACAAGATGCTTTTCTACCTGAGTGTATGCAACAACCCAGCGGAAGAAACCAGGATATTTCATATTAACAATGTAGTAACAGTAATATTTGTACAAATCGGGTTAAGCTTAATACCAGAAGCATATCGTTTATTTTGTTAAATAAATCAGGTGTCCACCTACTGCACTGAAAAAGAAATGTATTTAAAATAAAGAAGAATTAGATTAGCCTAAATATAAACCATAAAGAAAAATCATTCTGTAAGTTTACCTATTATATATCCATCTTTATTTAAAAATGTATTGCAACTCTGTAATCCTGCTAGCAATCTCTATTTTGTATAATGTGCAAGTGATCTGAGTCTTATGTACTTGTTGGGAAAATACTGAATGTACTCTAAAAGTAATCGAATACAGTTACCTTTTTATGTATCCTGATAATCTTGCAGCATGTGATCTGTTACTCCCTCCTCAGCTCTTATTGGTGAAAGCCTCAGGTATGGGTCAATATGTTTTTTGTGTCCTTCCCCAGACCCCGTACACATTTGCCGTGTGTACAGAACATCGTGGAATATTGCTTCAAGCCATTAATGACAAAGAGATGCATGACTGGCTCTATGCGTTTAATCCCCTCCTTGCAGGAACCATCAGGTAAAAAAGACTTCAACAGCTAAAAGTACACAAACATAAGTGAAAATGTACCCTTAATACAAATATTCTCCTTTCTGCCTCTCAGGTCCAAGCTGTCAAGAAGACGAGCCGGGCCGATGAGGATGTGAGACGAGACAGAAGGATGAACGCAGAGACTAAGATGTACATAGTTCTTTGTCCTTGTCCCTCCCCTTGTGCTGATCCCCCCCCTCCCCCAACCCCACTACAACAGTCTCCAACAACTATCTTTCCCCTGTACGTTTATCACTAGTGTCCTCAGCACATAAAGAGCCCATTTTTGTGTCAGGCTTTTGCTGCGGTGTGAGTCTGTAGTCTGAAGAAACTCTTCACTTTCCTCTACTGAGGTTTATTCATAGCTGGACGATTGGAGAAGACTGGAGGAAGTAGCACCAGTTTCTTATCTCAGATTACATACATATGGTAATGTACTGTAGTTGTTGTCAGTGACACATCAAGCCTTATACATTTAATCCTCAAAAAAATGCAGTGACATTTATTTTGACGTGAAGCTGTCATGTCAGCGAGGATCACATTGCTACATTTGCATCAGTAAATATAGAAAAAAACATGCAGAATTTTCACTTCTCTACAGCTATATATATATATATATATATATATATACATATATATATATATATATATACAGTGTCTAAACTGGTTTGCATACAGCTAGAAAATACACGCTTAAAGAAATAAAAATGACAGTTGAGTGTAAGTCTTTAGAATAATCTTCTTTTCTGCACCCTGAATCCAGACACAGATTAATCTGCTGTCCTACTCCTAAACCTCTCAGAAACTTTAGCACACACAGCCTGGCGTAGGAACAACTTATGTTATGTGGCATTCTGATCAATCCATGTCCTGTTTTAGCTTCTCTTAGGAGCACCGAGGGTATCTAGATTCACACAGAAAGTAATGTCATCGCCATCGATCCTCCCAATGTAATCCCATTCTCTCCCTGATTTTGATTTGTTTAAAATGTGATATATTTAGATATTTAACAGCTTTATTATTTATTTCTGCATGTATTTATTTACAAAGACATTTATATTTCTAACATAATAGTACTGTGCAATTTCTGCACATCGCACTTTTTAATATGAGTTCCTTATGTTTGAAGAAGACAACCTTGTCCCCATGCAGTTATTGCTTAAAACTGCTAAATAATTTATAATTGGCCACTTTCTTTGTGAAGCTGAAGATTACTTGAATAATACTATCCCCTTTAAGATTAGGATAGTCACAGCTGACCTTTGACCGCTACTAATATACATCTGGAAAGGTCAATGTGTTGTCAGATATAAGGATGGCCTGTCCATCCGCAGCTGCACAGAGCTACCTTTTTCAATAATCAAAAGTATAAATGTCCTCACAGTACAGAATAAGAAACTTGTTTTCTGAATGATATGTATATTGATTAAATGTAGTGCCTCTCTTTTCAATCAGACTGTACAGTATGCCTCTGCATCAGTTGCTTTGAAACAACATCCTCCATGCTGCTACTATACTGTTCTGGAAGTGTCTGCAGATCATACCACATCGCCTTCCTGCTTATCATCATCACCTACATCATCAGACAGAAATCTATTACATATCTTAACTGCCAATCATTAATTGTCCATAACACAGAGTATACTTCATTTTTATAAAGTAAAAATCCTACTTAACCATATGTAAGGATTTTGTAAAACATTTAAGCTTTGAATGAAAAAGAAAATCAATGCTGTTCACAGTGCAGTTAGTCAGTGCATGTTGAACATCTGATTGTAACTGAGAGGAAAGCAAAATCATTTTGTTGATGCATGTTTCTAAGTCTGATCTTCTTAAAGGTGATTTTCAGGAGCAGTATGTAACATTTCTGTGGTGTGTTTCTTCTGGACAGTAATCATGAATCGTGAATATTTAAAACATGCAGTAGAGGTGCACTTAGGGCTCTTGTGGCCTAAATGAGTATTACAACAACCACCAAGAACCAAACATTTAAATTAAACTTCTTTACTTACAAAAGATGTGAGGAACTAAGAAATATTATCCTGGCAAAACCTTTTTCTCCACCTGTAACTTGTAACCATAAGAAAGAAAAGCTATTACAATCAGACTTAGAAAATGTGCTTCTTTCGATCTTTCGATTAATTATCTTTTTTCCATACATTCCTGATCATCATGAATCTCAAACAGACAGATTCAGTGTGTGAGATGTTGTGTGAAGTTTAAGGATGAGCATGCCTCAGGTCAGACAGCCTAGAGAGCATGCTACAGTAGAGACATTTCACCTGCAAACTAAGACAACATCTCACAGCAGTAAACTGGTAACAATGTGATGTGTTGTAAGGTGGCACGCCAATGGGAGCAGAGGGTTCAATTCTAACTGCAGTTTAAGATTTTTTTCAATTCAGGCATATATCCTGAGACAGTATTCTGTGTGTTGTGGGCAATTGTTTGAAGTGATCCGGTAAAACCCTTGTAAATCCTTCATAACTGTCACTAGTTGTGACTAATCAGGCGGTCTTTTCTTTTGTTGGCTGAGTCCTGTGATCACTGTTGCGATCACAGACTGCCCTGGCAGAGACTGCAGTTTTAGTTTATCCAGCATCATCATGGAGAGAAAGCCCTGCTGTACATTACACCATCTAAAGCACTCATTTGTGTCTCATTTCCTTTAAAAACACAATCTTAAAATGTGATCCTCGGATTGCTCCAGTTTGATATTTGTGTTGAGATTATTCCTCGTGTTTTTAATGGGCCTCTAAGTATGTCACTTTTGAGCCAACCAAAGTTTTCTTAGTGCAGTCAAACACAAACAATCACACTGAATGTACATTGATATTTGAAAAAAGGGATTCTGCTGGAGTGGTTGTGTTGTCTTTTGTGTTCAGTCTGATTCCTGATTGATTGTAGGTGGGTTACTATCAGGGAACCAAATGGAAGTGTGGGATAAACCTGTAGAGTAGTAACCTAACTGTCACACTTTCACTATTATCTCAACATCACCATCTCACATCATGCGATCAGCCTTCACAAGATCTACCTTTTCTAACCCCATTTGAAAGATATCTACATTTTTGTGCTTCCACATTTTTATTTATTTTCAAGTTGCACAAGAGCATTTCTGTTGTTCCTTCTTCAAATGACTTTGCATTGTATATAAACATGATTGCTGTGAACAGTGTATTATAAAGTTGCACCCATTTTGAAATCTGAAATGGGCAGTAGTTCAGTCGGTGTCTCTGAGTGTTGGAGTTTAGCGTCAAATGTTTGTGTACACTAAACACATTGTCATATATTAAATAAACATGGACATTATGCAACACAAAGAAACAGACTCCTCTTTTTATTATTAATCAATTCGATTTTGGAACTAGTGACCAAGCATATAGTGGTATTATCAAGGTCAAATGAAATGCATGGATTGTGATCAGACCCCATTTCTAATAATTCACTTGATACACAGCGCAGAAAGTGACTTAAAATGGTTGGTATTCTTAGAGATTTGTTTAGCTATCTCTATTAAAAATTGAATAAAACTATAATAATAGGCATACATTTGTGGTCTAAGAGTTGACGGTATTATTCTTTTCTTAGTATAATCATAGAATTGACATACAAATAGGCCTACAGTGACATGGGGGATAATATTTTATTTAGCATTTATTTATTTAAAATGGGCCATGGTCATTATATACATTTACAAATGATTTAATCTTATAGGTATCATGTTTGAAAGGTGTAATGCAACCTTCCACTCAATTTTGACGTTGAGATATTTTAGAGTCCAAAAGCAGGTTAATGTATACAACACTCAAATAAATGAAGATATTTGATGTGCGTTTCTTTTATCTAAATGTTTCCCCAAAAAGCTTTCCTGAAGGGGGTTTTCATTTATTGTTGTTATTGTATTGTTTGCAATAATTTTTAAAAAACTGTTTGTGATCAATAGTGATTTAATCCTTTAGGGATAGGTGCAGAATCCACAGTTGCCATGTCTGGGGACTCTTTATATTACATTTATTTTTATCTTAATTTTTTTATAAATCTTTATCTTCTGGACTCAAATTCACATCATGTCCCAGGTTTACTACAAATTCGACAAATATCTTGGTTTTCTCAGGTTGTCAGACAATAAATAAAATAGGTTTCAGTAAACTCTTTAATCTTGCATAATAGTAGTCACATGTTAAAAGCATTTCGTGTTTTAAACGAAATGTGTTAAAGTCAGATAAAATCAATTCATATAAAAAAAAAACACATTTAACATGAAAAAGTTAAAAGGATATATTATTTTAAGATAAATTATTTTCATCGTTCTGTGACCTCTTTGTTGCAGCTTTCCCTTTAAGAGACCCGGCAACCCCGCTCCTCATCCCAAGAGGCTTAAACTAGCTAATGATTGGCACAGATAAGCAGCAGTAAACCTGTTCAGGACACCGTCACATCTTTTCTCAAGGTTAGACACACAGCCAAGGAGCTCAGCCTGATGTGTAACACGCAGGGGAACATATACGAGTCATGTTGACAGCAGACTATCAGTTAAATGCAACCGTGCTAGCAAAGATGAGTGATTAGCTGCATCAGCTAGCTATAGCTTAAGCTAACAGATGTTAGCTATAGTACTTAGCGTAGTTATTCGAACATCAGCTCGGTCTGGCAGACATGGCCAGAGATGGACCGGGTGTTGTCCTTGTGCAGTCATACGTTTCCTCATTTTCTGAGCTAACATAGCATAGTTGGCAGCAGGAAGCTACCCGACACCACAGCTGAGTAACTGCCTGCTGCTGACAGAAGCGATGTGATAGGAGACCGGACTATGTGTGGTGTGAAGGGACGGCCATAAATATAAACCAAACCATGTAGTCTCTACACCACTGTACCTGACAGTGGAGGACCCCAGCTATTTCAGGGTCAGGGGTAAAATATATATATTTAAAGACACCGGGATCAGAAAGTATACCAGCATGCACTGGTGGGTTTAGAGCAGGGGTGCCCAACCTTTTTTGAACCAAAATCTACTTTTAAAGTTGATAGTGTGTCGAGATCTACCAAGCCATATCGAAAGCCATAGCGTAGCCACAATTAATTGTGCACCTATATAATAACACAATGTTCTGACACAAAGATCAAGTTTTAACAATAATAATACATTTATTGAAGTAAAAGTACGTCGGGCAAAGAATAAGCACAAGTAGGCCTAGGACTGGCCCGTAACAACACAACAACATACAACCCAATTAATACAATGCCTAGTTCAAGGTGGAAAAGTGGTTCTCTACCTTAGTGGGACTTCTGGCACTGAGAGGAGGAAGCTAGTCTCTCATAGTCCGGACAGTAGGAGCTGAGTGCCAGCCGTAAGCAGGCCGCAAGGTGGTCATCAGTCATGGTGGATCTGTATTTTGACTTAATGATTTTCATATGTGAAAAGACTCACACAAATATGTTGATCCAAAAAGTGCAGTCAAAGTCAGTTTGTCTGAGGTTGGGGTACTTCTCTTTCTGCATTAGATTCCAGAATTGGACATTTGTGTCAGGTCTCTTGATTTGAGCTCAATGTCATTATTTAGTGTGAGGATCTCATTCTCAATAGCACCGCTATCCAGGTTGAAGAGTGATGCCACTTTGGGCATTATACAATCCACATCTATATTTTCCCCAAATGGAAAACTGACAACAGGCTCAATGGATGCAAAGTCAGTAAAGCGCCTGTCAAATTCTGACAAGATGCTTTGCACTTGATCATCATAACGTGCACTCTCAAGCTCCGCACAGTCTTTGCCCTGACGCTTAAGTTCTGTGTCCATGTGTGGAAAGTTCCGCAGAGCACACTGTTGCAACCTGCTTGATAGCAGCTGCTTGTTGTTAAAGGTGTTCACGGAGCTGATCGTGTAGATGATGTGTTTGTTCTTACCCTGCAGCTCTAGATTCAAGTGATTGAGCTTGTCAGTCAGATCAGTAAGAAAGGCTGAATCCAAGAGCCACTGACTGTCTTCTAGCTGTGCATACTCAGCATGGTTTGAACGTTTCAGAAATTCTTTAATTGAAGAGAGGCAACTTGCTCTTACTAACGAATTCCATAAAAACCTGAAAAATATCTGTGCCTCTTGTGTGCCCTTTCAAAGGCAAAATGATCAGCAGCTCTTCTTTTACACTCATATTGTCGAAAACCATTCTAATGAACACACATAGCTGAGCCACATCCACAGCATCAGTGGATTCATCGACTTGCAGAGAAAAACACTCACATGTCAATATCATTCCTCAATTGCTGTTCAACATCCTCCGCCATTCCCTCGCATCGCCGTGTAACAGAATTTCTTGATACCTGCACATCCTGAATAGCCGACACAATCTCCTTTCAGATTTTTAAAATCGGCAAAAAGTGCATCTGCTGCTTCCATGAACACTTCTTTCACAATCTCACCATCCTTGAAAGATTTCTTTCCTTTTGCAAGAACACGACAGACAAGATAAGAAGCTATGGTTGCAGCCTTACTCGTGGTATTGGGCCTGGTAAAAATGGACTGTTGTGCTGCTAGCTGACTTTTCAATTCCTTGACTTTTCGGGCGCGCAGTGGTGATTTAGCTGGGAAGTTTGTATCGTAGCTCTTGTGGACCGTCTTGAAATGCCGCTCCAAATTCCCTTTCTTTGGTAAAGCCACATTTGCATTGCAGATAAGACAGATGGACTTGGCATTGGAATACACGAAACAATAATCCTCCTCCCACTCTGAATGAAAATGATAAGTTTTAGATGTTTTAGCTTCTGCCGCCATGGTAGTATCCACTCGCTCTAGTCAAGCTTCTCGCACCCTTCCGAGTCCTTAGTTAGAACCCAGTAACCATACCCTGCACGCACAGATAGAAAGAAGCGCGTGAGATTTTTTCTTTGATTATGCCTGATCTACTTTACTACAGCTGTACAAATCTACACACTGCTTCAGGCGATCAGCAGTTCATTGTGCCTATTTAAGATGTTTTAAGTTGGAAGTTTTAATGTAGGCCTATTTTACACAACAGTAGGAGGATAGACTACTCACATTTTCTCGCGATCGACTGGAACTCAGCCCGCGATCGACTGGTAGACCGCGATCGACTGGTTGGGCACCCCTGGTTTAGAGTCTAGACCAATTTTCTGGGGGATGCAGGGGCCAGGGACGGATTAAGAGTCATTGGGCCCATGGACCTGTGACGACGTGAACATAACTTGAAACTGACAAAAGTAATAATAAATAAAAATGTATTGAAAAATAACGAATGAAAATCAGACATTGCTTTTGAATTGTGGTTCAACAGAATCATTTAAAAAAACAAAATAATGAAACTGACCAGGACAAAAATGATGGTACCCTTACCTTAAGTTAATATTCTGTTGCACAACCACTGCAATTGAGCGATTTTTGTAACTCTCAATGAGATTCTGCAACTATCTGCACTCCTTGTTCACAAACTGCTCCAGCTGTCTCAGGTTTGAAGGGTGCCTTCTCCAGACTGCATGTTTTTAGCTGTGTGTTTTGGGTCATTATCCTGTTGGAGGACCCATGACCTGCGACTAAGACCAAGCTTTCTGACACTGGGCAGCACATTTCGCTCCAGAATTCCTTGATAGTCTTGAGATTTCATGATACCCTGCACAGATTAAACACACCCTGTGCTACATGCAGCAAAGCAGCCCCAGAACAATACAGAGCCCCCTCCATGTTTCACAGCAGGTATAGTGGTCTTTTCTTTGAATGCTTCATTTTTGCGTCTGTAAACATAGAGCTGGGTGACTTGCCAAAAAGTTCCAGTTTTGTCTCATCTGTCCAAAGGACATTCTCCCAGAAGCTTTGTGGCTTGTCAACATGCATTGTGGCAAATTCCAGTCTCGCGTTTTTTATGATTTGTTTTCAACAGTGGTGTCCTGCTCAATTGTCTTCCATTAAGTCCACTTTGGCTCAAACAGCGGCGGATGGTGCGATCTGACACTGACGTACCTTGACTTTGGAGTTCACCTCTCACCTCTGGAAGTTGTTCGGGGTTCTTTGGTTACCATTCGTATTTCTTTAATTTGTCATCCATTTTCCTCTTGCAGCCACGTCCAGGGAGGTTGGCTACAGTCCCATGGACCTTAAACTTCTGAATAATATGTGCAACTGTTGTCACAGGAGCATCAAGCTGCTTGGAAATGGTCTTATAGCCTTTACCTTTAAAATGCTTGTCTATAATTTTCTTTCTAATATCCTGAGACAACTCTCTCCTTAGCTTTCTGTGCTCCATGTTCAGTGTGGTACACACCATGATACTAAACAGCACAGTACTGTTCACCCTTTAAATAGGCAGACTGACTGATTACAAGTCTGAAGACACCTGTGATGCTAATTACAGGACACACCTTAGTTTAACATGACCCTGTGGTCAAATTATTTTCAGTCTTTTCTATGGGTACCATCATTTTTGTCCAGGCCAGTTTCATTATTTTGTTTTTTAGAATGATTCTGTTGAACCACAATTCAAAAGCAATGTCTGATTTTCATTCGTTATTTTTCAATACATTTTTATTTATTATTACTTTTGTCAGTTTCAAGTTATGTCAGTGACCATTGTGGGTTTTTCTTTCTTTAACGGAAAGGTACCAACAATTTCGTCGACGTCTGTATTTAATGAGGGGCACAGTGAACCTGGGAGGAAGGAGAATGCTTTAGTTAGCCATAGCCACAAAAACAACAACAGATTCCCAGAACTTTGGCTCTAAAGATGGTTCAACACTCACATATAGTCTTATCATAGACTCTTTTTCTCTCTTTTGAGGGGGGCCACATGGGCTCAGTGTTTGGGTACCGGCCCCTCCCTGAACCCACCCATGGCAGTGCAGCCAATGTGGCACTGCATTACATCTCCTCCAGTCCAGTACCTTTCCTCTCATGCAGAGGCAGTCTGGAAGGCACTTAATAAGGTGTTATCCCTTTCTTTCATGTGCCCTGTTTATGGGTGGGAGTGAAGAACAGGTTTCAGTTGATAACGTAGGTGGCTGTGGCGCAGTGGTACAGTGTCCCACTATTGTATGTGAATGGTCCTGGGACGAGAACACCTGCGTAGTCACTATTCTGGGAGGAATACTTCTCTTACTGTCCAGCTTTCAGAACACATCACACTCAGTATTGTCCAAGTAATGACAACCCTTTTACTTGGAATATGTGAAGTTTAAAAGAGGAGGTTTTGCTTCAGATAGTAATATAGGGTTGAAATGTAAATGTAGTGTTATTCTGGAAATTGACTAATAATGTTACGCAGACATCCTGCTTCAACCCTATCTCCATTTTCACTGTATGCTGTGGGCATTTGATGCTAATGTTCTGAATTATACAGATTAGTTATATTCTATGGAAGGGGATGTATAACGTAATTGTGATGACCCTAGGTGACGTTGACATTACTCCATTTTCATTTTATTATGTATAGCCCATGTGGAGTTGTGATGGACACTGTTATATATTATGTTTTTTAATCTGCGGAATCACAAATTGCCCACCCGGGACAAATAATAAGCTGACTCGACCTTCTGAATGTTTTATGTTTCCTTAGGACTGTTATTATGGCCAAACAATCTGATGACCTCGGCTCGGTGAAGGGTCCCGCCTTCACTGACCACACCTTTCAGCATTATTCGGAAATGAATCTGGACAGGTAGGAAGATTGTTTTGGATTGATCACATTCAGTGATTCACTCAAAAAAAAGATTTGTATGTTCCTGGTGTATGTTAATGAGTAGCATATACACTTAACACAGCTGGGTTGAATAATATTCTCTCCAATGAATGTACTGATGGGATGTAGGATCTACATGGACTACAATGCAACAACACCACTGGAACCAGAAGTGATCCAGGCCATTTCTGAAGCCCTGCAGGATGCCTGGGGAAACCCAAGCAGCAGTTATATAGCAGGTAAAGAGATCATTGTATACAATAATACCATGAAGTTAATGGAACTGCAGGTATGTGTAAAATTACATTTTCCCTTGCCTTTTCAGATCTATCTTAAGCATGCAAACCATAAAACAGTACTTCTAAAATAAACTAATTTGACTTGTAGGTGCTAAAGCCAAGGCGATAATTAATCAGTCCAGAGAGAATGTGGCAAGACTGGTTGGAGGGAAAGCCGAAGACATCATTTTCACATCAGGGGGAACAGAGGTAATCTCCACCCTTATTTTTTGTAAGTGTGCAGCTGGAACATATTTTGTGCTAAACAGTAGTATTGTGCATGCAATGGTGGTTCATAACAATAAAATGTTCTTTCAGGCCAACAACCTGGTGCTCCACACTGCTGTAGAGCACTTCAGGAGGAGCTGCAGGGCTGCAGAGGAAGGGGGGGGGCAGCAGAATGGAAGCAGCGGCCTCCCTCACATCATCACCTCAAATGTGGAACATGACTCGGTCAAACTAGTCGCTGAGCACCTACAGGAAGAGGGCAAGGCGGGTAAGAGAACTCGTAAAGTCTGATTCATAAGAAATCCCAAATGTGGATTAACATGAAAATCTTATCTTTATCTTACCTTTTTAGTTTTTAAGGGATCTGGCTTTTATCCTCATTTATTCATTGCTTTACATTTATTATTTGTGTGTTTCTTTTGTTTATTTGAATTTGCCCTCAATACTTGTCTTTATTCTTTTTTTTTATTGTTTAATTGTTTTTTTAAAAAAGTATTTTCTTTTATATTCATTATATTTTTTACCTTTTGTTACAACTTCATTTCTAATGTTGTTTATGTTTGTACCACTTATACACCACAGCAAATTCCTTCCATGTGTAAACGTAGCAATAAACTGGACTCTGGATTAACTGGATTTATTTGAAAAGCTAACCTCATGTAGATTCCTTGCATGTGCATTCTCCATGTTTGGGTAACAGTGTTTCTGTCACAGATGTGACATATGTGCCTGTGTCTAAGGTGACTGCCCGTGTGGAGGTGGAGGATATCATGGCTGCGGTGCGCTCCAACACTTGTCTCATCTCAATCATGCTGGCCAACAATGAGACCGGAGTCATCATGGTGAGGAGATACAGGCCTACCAACCGTATGCCTCTTTCATGCTCTCTTCTATCTCTTTGTCACAGAAGTGAGTAAGAACATCTTAGTGGTCTGTGTTTATGACTTTTGAAAAGGTGGGGAAAGTGTTTTGCCAGCATGGTCTTACTAAAGTCCTTACATGTTTTTTTAAATCTGTAAAACAATTGAAATGGTAAAAAAATGTTTCCAATGTTTGTGATATGTATTACTATTTACTTGAAGGGGCGTCCATAGGAAAAGAAAATGAGTTGGATACAGGATTATCGTTGTGGTGGCACAGTACAGAAGAACGTGGCAACCATATGTAACATACATTTCTTCTAAAAACATAGAAATGAGAGTAGTGTTACATAGTTCTCTTATTCACCAAAATGAAATTGGACTTGTAACCAGAACCATAAGAATTTATCTTCTCTCACTTGCGTCACAGTGCTTCTGTATTTCCGCCATTGAGTACTGTCGAACTGATAACAAAGACATTTTACTTTTATCATCATAACAAAAAGTTGAATAAACAATCTGGACATTTAAAAAGGAGCCATTTGTGCTGATGAAGCAGAGAGTTGCAGCTTAGCGCCTCCATGTATCATGTATTGATAAAGAAGAATTACTTTATTAATCCCAGACTGGGACATTTTTGAATACGATTTAGATAAAGTTCAGATGTGAAAAGGAAGAGCTCTCGGTACAGTCTAATGACCTGTATGCTGACATCTTCATTTCTTCAGCCACTCCCAGAGATCTGCCGGAGAGTAAAGCATCTCAACAGGCAGCGTGAGCGGCTGCGGATCCTGCTGCACACTGACGCTGCTCAGGCTCTGGGCAAAATCCCAGTCCAAGCCTGTGAACTGGGAGTGGATTACCTCACAATAGTGGGACACAAGGTCAGGAATCTGTTATATGAAATTATATTGTTTGTCAGAAAGGCAGGAGGAAAACATTTGATTGAAAGGTTTTTTAAAATATGTAGTTCTATGCCCCTCGGATCGGTGCGCTGTATGTGAATGGCCCTGGGACGAGAACACCTGTGTATCCCATGCTGTTTGGAGGAGGACAGGAGAGGAACTTCCGACCAGGGTAACATACAATTTGGTCTTACATCAAAAGTCAATAAACTACCAAATATGCATAAAACAACAGCCAGAATCAGAGTGTGTTTCCTCTCTCTGAATATTACAGCACAGAGAATACCCCAATGATTGCTGGTCTTGGAAAGGTAAGTTCTCCTCTGATAAGACTTTGAAATGTCTGCAATATGTGATATTCATTTTCCTAATTCAATGTTGCACATTTGAGCGAGGATAATAATGATTTTTAAAAGCAGTTCAACAGATAATAGGATTTTTGCGTTTTGCATTAGGGTCTGCTCTAAACTCTTGACACACTTCTTCTCTGCCATTTTCCTGCTCTGTGATGTCATAATTAAAACCTCATGTACGCCTAATTCAAGTTGCTGTTATTATTCTATTTAAAAGAGTTAAAACAAGACTATTACTATTATTGGTAGCATTCCTTTAGTGAGACACCAGACTTGTCATAAGCATCATTTATGGTTCCTGATTTATCATGTGTCTGTCAGGCAGCAGATATGGTGACCTGTCATCTGTCGGATTATCAGAGTCATATGCTAACCACCAAACTCTACTTGGAAGAACGTCTGAAGGTCAGTTTGATTCTAGTTCAAATGTTCATATTCTTATTGAGGCTGTGGTATATGCAGGCAAATGTTGCATTTTTTTAATAAAAAACTACCGTCAACATTCTTTTCTATTCAGGCCATCTTCAAAGACAAAATCCACTTCAACAGCCACTTCCCGGGGTCTGAAGTCCTCCCCAACACATGTAACGTGTCCATCCTGGGCCCAACACTACAAGGTAATGTCTCTCTCCGTCCTATGTCTGGTTTGCCTGACAGTTCAC
Organism: Eleginops maclovinus; assembly: GCF_036324505.1. NCBI lineage: Eukaryota > Metazoa > Chordata > Actinopteri > Perciformes > Eleginopidae > Eleginops > Eleginops maclovinus. The sequence continues at coordinate 1,899,940 of NC_086357.1, read as the reverse complement.
AACAGTGTCCTCTAACCCTGCGAGTGAGAGGGAGGTCACGACCTGCGCGGGCTGTTAGTGAACTACAGAGGCTTTAAATGATTCATCTCTTTGGTTCAGGCTGGAGGGTATTGTCCAACTGCAGGAGGCTGCTGGCCAGCGTGGGGGCCGCCTGCCACTCAGACAGTGGAAACAGGTAAATAGTGTCCCCTCCTTTACCTGTCCTGCTTTTGTAAAGAAATCACATTGATCATCATTACCAGGGTTGGGAGGGTTACTTTAAAAATGTAATCTGTTTCCTAATCTGGGTGTTATCAAAATAATGATACCTGATTACTTCCCGTAACCTAAATTACAGAACAGTTTACAAATGCTGTTGTAGTGTAACACATGAATAAAAGCAAACACAGTTATTTAGTTAATAAATCAGGTTTCCACCAACTGCATTCAATATATATACTGTATATATATATATATATATATATATATATATATATATACTGTATATATACAGTATATATATATATATATATATACTGTATATATACACTCACCGGCCACTTTATTATGTACACCTTGCTAGTACTGGGTTGGACCCCCTTTTGCCTCCAGAACTGCCTTAATTCTTATTGTGATAAACTCAACAAGGTGCTGGACACATTTCTCTATGCTGGTCCATATTGACCTGATAGCATCACAAAGTCGCTGCAGATCTGTTGGCTGCACATCCATGATGCCAATCTGTCGTTCCACCACATCCCAAAGGTGCTTTAAAGCAGTGGTTCTCAACTGGTCAAGCCTCAGGACCCACTTTTTCCTTCGTCAATCAATAACGACCCAAGTTTTGAGCCACTGCAGTAATATATATATATATATATACATTATGCCATGCAAGGCAGATAATATCCCTAACCCCAGAACTAAAGTATGCTTTAAAAAAAGTTTAAACTGGTGATGGTGATCATGTTTCCTACAATCAGAATTGAACTGTATAAAACAAAAAAGGCACATATTTTTTGTATTAAATTAAAAGACAGACTTGGAGCCAATCCTGGAAACTCACCACACCTGAAAAATGTGAAATGTTGAAAAGCCAACCCCTGAGAATTTTGGGGAAAAAAACATGTAAACTATGCATTCTGGTACTCTGAGAAGAAAATAAATACATCAATTATTACCCAACATATTTAATAATATTTAATGCCACTTATCTTTTGTTCTGACAGCTGAAGCTGCTGCTCCTCAGGAGAGCGGCTGTGTGAATTACTTTAAGTTGTGGATAAGGGTAGATAGCCCCCATTGTTCTGTGGGCAAAAATGAAAGACAGCCTACACATTCCTTTCGTTATTATATAAAAAAAAGGTAAATCACATGGATGTTTAAAGAGTAGTTCTACTGCGAAGTTATTCGCCTTGGGGATTTGCACCAACATGCCGTAGTCTGATTGGCCACAAGACTCGAAAAGCATCAGCAAAGATGTTTTATTCAGAAGATGATCATTCAAAACCGTTTCTGTTCTCTGACATTTCCAGTCTAATAGCTACTGTACGCGCAGCATTAGAAATTCCGGCCTTCAAAATAAAAATGGCCTTCAAAATAAAAGTTTGACTTTTTTCCATGATTTAGTTTTTCACTTGCATATCTGCGACCTACTCAAAATGGGTCCCGCGACCTACTTTTGGGTCGCGACCCACCAGTTGAGAAGCACTGCTCTAAAGGGTTCTGATCTGGTGACTGTGGGGGCCATTTGAGTACAGTGAACTCATTCACATGTTCAAGAAACCAGTTGGAGATGATTTGAGCTTTGTGACATGGCGCGTTATCCTGCTGGAAGGAGCCATCAGAAGATGAGTACACTGTGGTCATAAAGGGATGGACATTTCAGCAACTATACTCGGGTAAGCTGGGGCCTTTAAACAATGATCAATTGGTACTAAGGAATCAGAATACCTTTAATAGTCCCACAGAGGGGAAATTTGCATTGTTACAGCAGAAAGAGCTAAAGACAGCTTCATGTTACACCCTAGATACTAAAAAAAATTATATTCAGGAATCACAAAATTACAAAATACACAAAAATAAAGGTATAGCAAGTAAGGGGCCCAAAGTATGCCAAGAAAATATCCTGCATACCATGACTATGCATTTAGGCATGTAGACATGGTCAAGAGGACCTGTTGAAGTTCAAACTGAGCATCAGAACGGGGAGAAAGGTGATTTAAGTGACTTTGAACATGGCATGGGTGTTGGTGCCAGACAGGCTGGTGTCGGTGTGATCTACTGTGATTTTCACGACCATCTCTAGGGTCTACAGAGAAGGGTCCAGTTCACTGGGGGAAATGCCTTGTTGATGCCAGAGGTCAGATGAGAGCGGGCAGACTGGTTCAAGATGATAGAAAGGCAACATTAACTCAAATAACGACTCGTTACAACCAAGGTATTGGTTCGACCCTCTCTGAGCCACAACACGTGGAACCCTGAAGCAGAGGGGCCAAGCATCAAGAGACCACACCTGGAGCCCATCCTGTCAGCTAGGAACAGGAAACTGAGACTACCATTTGTACAGGCTCACCTAATTGAGACAATAGCAGATTAGAAAAATGTTGCCTGGTCTGATGAGTCTCGATTTCTGCTGCAACATTCAGACTGCAGCGTCAGAATTTGGCGCAAACGACATGAGAGCATGGATCCATCCTGCCCTGTATCAACGGTTCAGGCTGGGGGCGGTGGTGTAACTGTTGGGGGATATTTTCCTGGCATACGTTTGGTCCCTTAGTACCAATTGAGCATTGTTTAAACGCCACAGCTTACATGTGGATATAAATATATATATATAACAAAGAATGAAGGTACCACATGAAAACCCAAAATAAAATGCAGGCAGTAAGTCTACCTATAATATATAATGTTTATTTTAAGATGTATTTTAACATTGTAATTCTGTTAGTAATTTAGAAATGTAACAGTAATCTGATTAAATCATTTTTGCATGTAACTGTAAGGGAATACAGTTACATGCAAAAATGATTTTTGCATTCTAATTATGTATCCCCATTGCATGTGATCTGTTACTCTCCACACCTGGTCATTATAAACCTCTTGCACAGGCCTTCCCATATCCTCCTGAGCTGCGGCGTCCCCTCAGAGAGGGCAGCGAACGCCCTGAGGCTGAGCGTGGGGAGGGGGACCACCAAGGCGGATGTGGATGCAGTGGTGGAGGACCTGAGTGAGACGGTCCAGCTGCTGGAAGACATGCTCTGATGACCTCCTTGTGGGTCAAATAATAACATTGTGTGTGTGTGTGTGTGTGTGTGTGTGTGTGTGTGTGTGTGTGTGTGTGTGTGTGTGTGTGTGTGTGTGTGTGTGTGTGTGTGTGTGTGTGTGTGTGTGTGTGTGTGTGTGTGTGTGTGTGTGTGTGTGTGTGTCTGTCATTACATTACCTGATCATGTAAAATGGATGAAATATTTAATATAAATAATGAAGGGGAACCTGAGGGATGATGTTATAGAGAGATGACTGTTCTCCGCTTCCATCATGTCATGTGAGGAGCTAATCAGCTGATTAGAGTGTGGGCAACATGTATGAGTTTAATGAGAGAAATAAACAAATTCAATCAACTGTAAAATATGATCTGTAGACAATCATTTAGCAAATGTGTTATTTGTTTAATCATCCCCATTGAGATGATTATTTATAATAGTAGTAAATAATAACAGTGGTTGTAATGCACCATGCCTTGGCTCTTACTTCTCCCATTACTTAAGTTTCCGTGCCGCCTCAGCTCCCCCATCTCCAGTGAAGCATTGGAGCGTGTGCCAGCATATGGTCACTGCCACACAAAGGAGAGTGGGAGGCTGCGAGTTACGCGCCTCTACCCGTCTTTCATTACCTTTCTATCTTACTTGTACTGACCCCCCCTCCTCTCCCAAACAGCCATGCTGGCCAGCTGGCTGCCAGCTCAGGTGTCACTTTCCTGGCTTGGAAAAGAGGCCATGAGTATTTGTTTTTGAATGAGCATGAGCGAGTTTGAGATGGTAAGCTGGTGGGAGCCACAGAGCTGCTGGGAGCTGGTTCTGTAGCTCATAGCAGCCATGAGGATGGTTCTCCATCGGGCCATCCAGGCTGCTCGAGGGGGGGATGTTGCACTCCTGAGGGAGCTGGCATCTGCCGGTCACCTCTCACCTACCATTACTGATGTTCAAGGTGCATGCCCGGTGCACCATGCGGCGAGGTGTGGACGCCTGGAGTGCCTGCAGTTTCTGGTGATGGAGCTGGGCCTGTCAGCTGACGCCCGGGCCTCCAACCAGGCCACACCTGCACACGATGCAGCCGCTACAGGGCACGTCCGGGAGCTGCAGTGGCTGGTAGAACTGGGAGGCTGCAGCATTGAGGTACGTTTCTCCACAGGGAAATAGAGCGTATCCTGAGAGCTTAAATGCCTTGGAGATGTGCCACACATTCAGCTTCACTGGGGTCTAAATTCAGATGGTGATCTAACTGCTCCCAGTATGAAGTTACCTCACTGCAGTTGTTAAGGGTACTGTACGCTACCTTTTAACCTCCATTACGTCATTTGGTGATGACTAACGGCGTATCCATTAATATGAAGTAGAACATGTAAACATTCTGAAAATTCAATCATGACGGATTTCATCATTTTTAGAAACACAGGTAGGCCTGACTTAATTCACTGAATGTAGCTATTATAATATATAATCCATCATGATTACATTTTCAGAATCCTGCCTTTAATTAAAGAACACATATCTTTTTTATTATTTACATTTTTAAAAGATGTATAGCCCTGTATATTCAAATAACATATAAAACATACATTTGCTTTGCACAAAACAAAGAAAGAAAAACACTAAATACAAGAATGCTTTAGTATATGATAAAAAATACTTTGTTTATTACAAAAGATGCAAAATATAACAAATACTTAAAAGAAGTTCAATTTACTTAGAAACTGTACTGTCCACAGAAATTACTTGTTCACTTGATCATTTCTTAAATCTAAATCCTAAAATAATAAATAAAGGGTCTCCACAAATAAATGTTTATCAGAGACCAACAATTGCACCAATTTGTGGACCTTGTGCGAATCCCTGCTTTGAAAAGCATGTTTAATACGAAACTCCTTTGACCTGTCTTTATGATCAAGAGTGTTTATTACATTTAAAGGCGTTCTATCTCAGGCTTGATCTAATATCTGTGTATTGTTCCCAGGACAGGGATGCAGCCGGTGCCACTGTGCTTCACCTTGCGGCGCGGTTCGGTTGTGTGGAGGTCATTCAGTGGCTGCTCTCTGTTGGAGGAGCGACTGAGGGGAAGACCAACTGTGGAGCTGTACCTGCTCACTACGCTGCAGCCAATGGGGACCTCACCTGTTTAAAACTGCTTGTTCAACACGCACCACGGTGGGTTCACAAGCTTCTTCTTCTAATTCACTTCTTTTGAAATCAATAAGGCTGAGCACACTGCTGAATATTGCACTGCCAACATTCCAATAGATCTAGATTGCTTTCTAGTTATCACTCAGTTTTTCTAGTTTTCTCATATCTCAATTGCAGCCTGTGGTGTTGGGTAAATAGGGATGTAGTTTATGTAATGTACATTCATCCTGGCTACATTTACAGTATAGTAAGCTAGCAGCTATTTAGGATAGCCTACTTGTTAGCTTAAATGTAGCCTTTTGAAGTTAGCATTGCACCACAGAAATGTTTGGATGGGTATATTGAAATCTAATCTGTTTCAAAATAATTAAACCAACATTTAAATCAGCTAATCCACCATCTGTCCTCAGAGGCTACCCTATGGTAACAGCAGACTCACTCACCGGGGTCCAAGTAGAGCACCATTTAACCTAACCAATGATTTACTGAAGCATAGGACTGAAGGTAATGTTAAAAAAACTGTTAATGTTAGAAAGCAGGATATAGTACAATCACACAGACTCCGTCTCAATTTCAAACCTTTATCACTGATGTGTTGCCTTTAGAGAGTAATATGACAGTTACAGCTTTGTGTGCCTTCGGTTTGACATGGCTCATAATTAGAGAACATGACTTTTGGCATGAAGCTACACAGATTCAGAGCAGCAAATGAACTGGACAACCCACATCTATAGAATTGACCTGTTTTAATATCATATAACAGTGAATATCTTTGGGTTTTGGACTGACAAACAAAAAATCCCTGAAAAACTTGGATTGGTGATTTTCACTTTTTTTTCAGGGCATTTTATAGACCAATCGAAATGTGTTGCACATGTTTTTTTAACATAATAATATTATACATCACATAATAAGATCAGCTTTTATCAATCTCTGAGAGGAAATTCACTTGTATTAGACGGTTGTTGTTTGTTGGTCTCCAGATGTGTGAACCAGCAGACGGTCCTCGGTGCCACCCCGCTCTACCTGGCCTGCCAGGAGGGCCAGCTGCACGTTGCAGAGTACCTGGTGAATGACTGCGGGGCCGATGTCCGCCTGAGGGCCCACGATGGCATGACCTGCCTGCATGCTGCTGCTCACATGGGCCACCAGGCTGTGGTGGTGTGGCTGGTCAGTAGAGAGGGTGAAAGCTTTCTTTAATATATGAAACTGTTGTTTACTCATGTTGACCCTTCTCATGAACTCCACACAGGTGAGCCGTACTGCTGTCAGTCTGTCTGGCCAGGACCGGTACGGAGCCACTGCTCTGCACTTTGCTGCCAGCAGAGGGCACTATTGCATCTTGGAGAGGCTGCTTCACATGGGTTCAAAGGTCATCAAGGATTACTGGGGAGGGACCCCACTTCATGACGCTGCAGAAAATGGAGAGCTGGAGGTTGGGAGCTCATTTTTACTTAGGTTTTCTTTTCTGTTGTTATAATTATGTATTATCTTGAATAAAAAATAAAAAAATTGTATTCATAAAAGTATGTTCCATACATATATATGTGTCTTATGTAGTTATTTTCCTATTTTCAGTGTTGTAAAATCCTGTTGGCCAATCAAGCAAACCCCTCGGACCAGGACATTGATGGGTTTTCAGCCGCAGACTTGGCGGAGTACAATGGACACCATGAATGTGGCAGACATCTCCGTGCCATGGAAATAAATGTAAGCCCTCTATCATCCACAGTTTGTTTTATTTCACACCTTTTCCTGCTTGGTTTCCTCGCTGCGTGTCAGCACTGCCCAGCTTGTTATTTTTGCATAAAATTCAATGCTTGCTTGTGGTCCACAGCAAAAGTCTGGAAGGTCTTGGAACCCTGGTGAATAATAGTCTTACTTTGCCTGACAGTCCTCCTCTGTTATCTCCCACTCAGCATTATTGCTTGGCTCTCAGTTCAAGAGGTCTAAGAGAGTGGAGGATGATGGCTTTTGTGTTCTGATGGGCATTACAGGTGCCATGAGTGCCAGTTGAGATTCTTGGTTCTCAGTTGGCCCGAGAGATAAACTCTTTTGTTATGTACCGAAAGCACGACACTCCTTAGTGTGCTTGATGAATATTTTAGTGTGAACACATTGTTTGTGCTGGTGCTGCCTGTTCAAGTCAAGGGGTCAACGCTGTAAAAAGCTGTCCTGCATTTACTCAAATTAATAGTCCGTTTGTTGCTTCTGTTTATATTTTGATTTAGTTATTTTTCTTTTAAGGCAAGATACCACAGGCCAACACCTTTTTCATGCAGTTAGTCCTCTTTCAGACTAGTGGAAAAGGAACTTCCAAAATACACATGTAGGTGTTTTTTGGCGTATTTGAGTCAGTAGATTTCTCCTAAATTATAAATAATAAGTAATACAAATTGTCTCATTTGCATAATTAAACATGACATTTCAGAAAGCTTGAAATACAATAAATCATTATCTTAATGTAATAAAATCTGCTTGCAAAATGTTTGAAATGTGACAATACATATATTTAGATAAAGAAATCCTCACTTTCCAGCTTTATTTCGATCTATATTCAGAGAGGTTTGATTATTCATAACCTGATTTTATTTTTATTTTTTCCTAGAACCTTTTTTAAGGCAATTTACAATATTTCTGAATTATAGAGTATGAAAACTTAAACCTTTGACTCTCATCCGTCAACAAAATCAAACAAGGATTTAGAACCTGGCTTTATGGTAAATTGTAAATGAAATATAAAGTTAAGTTATTTAATTAACTCCTCAAACGGCTTTAACATACACAAGTCATCATTCACACACATTCACACATCGCTGGGTTTGCCGTCTTTGCTCAAAGAATCAACATGTTTATTGCCAGGGCAGAGTTCAAACCGACAACCTTTTGCACTTCCTCACAGCGACAGACAGTCGACCAATGGTCAGTTTCCTGCTCTGGAAATGTTTGCACATCAGCAGGTCAGAAGAATCCTTGTCTTTTTGTTTGATATTTATAGTTAGCCCATTCACCTGTAGTGTCTCCCCTTAAGTGGCTACATAGAAATTAGTGTTGGAGGAGGATACTGATACTGATATTGGAGCTTTTGGAGTTGATTTTAAAAAGGAAACACATCCTACGGTTCACTGAAGGAGCCTTTGGGACCTTCTGTGAGCAGACCTGTTGACCCTTGAAGCCTCGCAGCTATCCACCTGTAGCTGTCCTCGGTTCTCCCCATAACACTTCACCTGCCGCCTATAGCGCACACAAACACAGAGTGAAGAAAGCTGTGGACTGATAGAAGCCATTAATAATTCATCAGAGAAGAGCAGCACTCATACATAAAGAGGATGATGATAGGGAGCCGGCGAGGCGCTGCTGAGCTCCCCTTCACGAATAATCCTCTGTCAACAATGAGAGCTAATTAGCGTAGGGGCTGCAGCAATGTCCAATGCAGCCGGAGCTAGGGCCAGCTGAGGGCCTATCAGTTACCCCTCTCCCGCGGCTCAGGTGGAGGGCCCATGGGCCGAGGCCGTTATGAGATCCACAAGCTTAAGTTTCAGCGTTTTTACCATTCTGATGCCTGGAACCCGCAACTCTATCCCTCTGTGGAGCAGAGAGCAGGATGTCATTGGCTTCAAACACACCTTTGATTGTGTGTCATGTTTTTTTCCAGGGAAGTGCTATGATTGTCACCTCTGGATACTATGTGATGTTTGTGGAAGACAGAATGATGGATCAGGTTTCTTGGCGAAGTGTCAATTGGAAACACAGACCCAGCGAGGATTGGGGTGAACTAAGAAGTCATCTGAGAGAACCTGTAACAGCTGTTCATTGATTTAATGCTGATAGTATCTGAAGAGCCGTCCGCTTGCTCAACCGGAGATGAGATGCTGTTTAGTTACGGTTTGGTGGTGTTTTAGGTCCTGCGTAGATCACAGGTTTCATCTGCTATAAAGTCATTCAGATAATCTTGGATTTTTGGACAAACAGACATACAAACCTAGGCGGAGATAATTAGCGTTAAAGTCATTTATAAGCTCAGATAAAAAAATGTGCTTCTCAGATGTGAATATTTGTTTTTTTCTTTGTGATACTGAATATTGGTCTTGAAAAACAACTAATCACTTTTCACAGTTTTCTTACATTTTAAAGACAAAAAATTGATCAAGAAAACAAACAATAGATTAATTGATAATGGCAATAATTGTTGGTCACTGCCCTTAATGGCTATCTTTAATTAGTTTTTCCAAATGTTTTTCCAGCATGTATGATGTAAAGCATGGTTTTTGGCGAGGCAGACAATAATATTCATCATGAATTTGGTAAATTAGTGTATGATTTTGGTCATAGAACCTTATAAAATGTGGCACCATTTTGACCAAAACTGTCTGTTGTTGTCAACTTTTCCACTTTATCAGCCAAACCCATCTATTTAAGCTAATGGTGTCGCATTGTGTTTCCACTGTCACAGTTTACTAATCATCTCCGTAGCATTTTACCCCCACCCTTACAAAAATCTCCTCCATTCAATTGTCCCAAGTGGAAAAAAAGCACCTGATAACATGTCTCATTTCCAGCCACTTTGAAAAGTCTTCCGCTGATACTTCTCCTCGTGCAACAACCGTGGTCAGCCATTGATGTGTCCATGCATTAGTGTCATTACCGGCCATCCTATCCTGTCCTTTAATTATTAACAGCATTCTCCGATCAGAGTTTATTGTTTATTGCCTGGTGGCCCTTGGCCACTAGCAAAGACATGGGTGATGGTGTCAAACGAGTGGTTGGTGATCTTAGGAAAGTGTCACATCCTCGACACGGAGCGACCACCCGAGTACTTGCTGCACGGCTCTGAGTTTCACCGCACAGTCTAACCGGAGTGCACCAGGAGAGCTGTTCAAGGTCAAGGTTAGTATGTTTAATGGTGGTTAATGGGCCATTTTTACTATAGTTGCACTATCTATGCTGCTTTTGCTTATTTTGACTCCTTGTTATGCTTTATTATTATATCTTTCATAGATCATTTTCATCATAAGAAAATGACTGGACAGGCTGAGTAATATCTTTTGTTAAATGGAAGGAAACGTCTGTTAAAGAGGCCCTAGATGACATATTTTGGCAACGGTTGACCTTTTTTTCTGATCAGCTGTGGTGGAGCTCTTACGGTTAGGCATGACTAATACTCCAGGCTCATGACCTTACTTTATGTTGTTGATTTTTGTTCCATTTTTCAATCCAGTACTCTCTCTTGGTATATTTTTGGGATTCAGTAGCTGATAATGATCCGTTATAAAGTAGAAAAATATTGTAATTTGTCTCCTTAAGCCAGTCAATGCAGTAAAGCTGTAAAATTTGGCAAAAACATTGTGTCAGCGCTTCAAGCATTTACCTCCACGCAGGAAACCTGAGAGCATTTTAGCATGTGAGTGGACGTGTATTTACACTACAGTGTTCTTCTGTGTATAATGTACACCCGCTGTATACATTCCACAATGCAATTTATCACCCACAACGTGAATATTTCATGTGGAAGCAGAATTACAAGACATGTTTTTAAATACACATGAAATACTTAAACCCACAGGGAGCAGATCAGTACCGCTGCAGCCGGACACTGAGAGCACAGAGGAGCTGTTTCTTAACTCTTGGCTCCTAATCTGTGCTGATCGGGCTCTTTGATACATGGAGAGTGGATGCAGGCCAAACAGGGTTGGCTATCTATATCTGCATGGCAATTGTGATGGGGTGCTGATGAAAACCAAATGCTCTCTGGCCACTAATTAAACACACACCCGGGCCGGTTCATCATAGCTTTCAGGACATTGAACTGTTACGAGAAGGGTCACAAAGGAATCAGTCCCCCCCCTCCCCTGTTCCCCGGCCCCCCTTGTTTATCTATTTATGGATTGCACAACTTCTGGGAAGTGAAATGCTCCTCCTGAGCAGTGTCACAGCATATTTCGTGCCGTTGGACATCAAAGTGGCGTGTGAGAGGAAATGGCAAGGACCACCTCACGGACACAGAGCACAACAGCACGCAGCAGCAGGCTAGGTCTGCTTTGATGTTTTGGTTACTAATAATGTCCTCGGAGAGCTGAATCTGATATGCATGCTGTATGGAGTGCATTAAGTCAACACAGGTTCATTAAAGGGGATCTAAATGTTTCCATACATCCTCCCTAGAGTGGTGTGAAATGCTGCCAGTTATTCAAGGTTGCTTACCATCCCCCGCTTTTTAAAAACTTATTTCATAGTGCTTGACCTCATTTCAATCTGGACCTTTTACAAAGTAAGTGATTTTATTTCGTTTTTTGTTACGGTAAGGCCTTCTTCTGTATACATTTCTGATAGAACAAAGCCACTCTTAACTGACTTTGATTTTTAATATCTTTTATATCATACAGAGTACTTGCCTCCCTACCTGTCACATTGACCAGAGGAAAACGTTCCAAGACCTTTTTCTATAAGAATGATAGTGAAATAATAACACCTAATCTGCATTTATATCTCCCACAAACTGTAGATTGTCTATAGCTAGTAATGTATATTTCTACAGTGGATTCAATTATATATTACTTTTCTTTTTTGGTTTTACGTCCGCGAGAGTCCTTGACAACAAATAAATTCCTTCCTCAAGTATTTCTTTCTTAGAAGCAAATGGGAAAAGCATTTGTGGTCTTGAAGAGTTTGGATGATAGTTTGGGAATCTATGTACTGTAGGGACAACCTGCTCCTGTTGTCTTTATGATACTGTCGTTGAACAATGTGAAGTTCTGACAGTATAACACACGCTCTACCCTTCAATAGACCTTTTTATAACTGGCACTGGAAAAAACTCATGATGGATCTGTTTCACACTATTTTGTGTAAGGGGGGCAGGGAGAATGTTACAGCACAGTTGGTGTGAAAAGACAAAATCCAAATGAGTATTAGATTTTGTTGAATGTACAAACGTCATGATTTGACCAGAACTCATATATTTGGTTCTTAAAAGTCCTAACTTGTATTTAGTGTGGCTCTGTTATAATTGCAGACAGCCGGTGCAAAGAAGCCCACCCAGGTGAGAGTGGAGGAGGAGGTGAAGGTGAAGCCGGCTGTGGTGCTGCAGTGCCGCAGGGAGGATTACTACGGCAGCCTAAGTGACCCATGTAGGGACAGCTACAGCACTAACACACCCATGGACAGTTTAAAGGTAAACACTCGGTTCAGTTTTTTTTCAGAGGTGGAAGAAGTGCTCAGAAGATTTAATATGAAAAATAAAAGTATTCAGTTACAAGTAAAAGTCCTGCATTCAAAATCATACTTAAGTAAAAGCCTTACCATCAAGATATGACATAGTCATGTCTACAAAATGTAGTTGCATAAAGTACAAGTACTACTAATAATGATAAATTGTATTTGTAAAGCACCTTTCAAAGTGCAACAGTAGGGCATAAAAACACTGGTTTAATAAAAGCTTTTTTTTTTTTTTAAAGAAAGGTTTTTAGCCCTTCTTAAAAGAGTACTGCATGTTTTTACTGAAGTACAGTACTTGGGTAAATGTTCTTAGTCACATTGGGTTTGTCACCATCATTCTTAACTATTTCCTGATCCCAAAGCAACGTGTATCTTCTTTGTCCACACCAGCAACCCGAGAGTGAGGAATCCCCGCAGGCCAGATACCCTCAGTCCCCCCCTGCACCCCCCTTACCTGCTCCATCCTCTCCTGCCAAGCCAGGGAAAAGCCTTAACAGCAGAATATTGCACGTTCAATTTGCAACATCTGGTGAGAACAAATGTTCTAAATGTCTTTATGATTTATTAACAGTTCAAAAAACGTTTTTGCCCTAAACATGTTTTATCAGGGTAATTGTTATCATAACTAATTTCGGAGTGTTCTAATGTTCGAAATAGAAAATGAGTTTTAATTTATTCCATGTACTTTGTGTTACAAAGTGATGTGGTCTTTGTTTTGGCTACAAATGTATTTTAATCAGAGCTTGTTTGGGGTTATTAGTCCAGTTAGTGAGCGTGTACACAGCTGATAAACTATCATTTATGTTCTAAAGTCATAAACTCAGGAGAGACCTCTCTCGATTCCAAAGGATTCTGTAATGAAATCATTCTTGTAACCAAGACTGGAAGTTGGTGCTGGACAGGAAAAATGATGTGTGTGACACAGATTATGATTTGCATTTCAGTTTTTAAAGGTTTCAATGGGCCCAAGGTGTCTGGGAGTCCGAAATCTGCCCCTGCTGATAGGACGATGTTGCCTGACACTAACCTCCTGGCTGGAAGGAAGCTTCTTGGGGACATGAAATCCATTAAATCCTTAAAACAATCGGGGATATCAGGAACGTTCACTGGACAGGCAGTAAGTGCAGCAAGTTTTCTAATGTTGAACATCCTTCTTCCTTTCTTTAGCTCATGCTCCCATCTTTCTCAGAACAAGATGGTGGTCCTGCCCACTGAGGAGGCCAACTTGTCCGACATCGACTACTTGGTGCCCACTCATGACGAGAGAGGCCGGCCCATCGCTGAGTGGAAGAGGCAGGTGATGGGGAGGCAGCTGCAGGCCAGACTGCTGGATGAGGAGGACCAGAGGAGGAAGGTAAGGTCTCTCCAATCATGAAACGTGGTCACATTATTAGTGAAGGAACAGTGAGACATCTAAATTGGAGGTTTTCAAAGTGGGAGTAGGCTATTTTCTCTCAATTGTTTAGTGCCTATGGGGTGCAGGCTTTGTCTGAGGAAAGGCTAAACTTTAAAACTCCTGACACAAATTGAACACACCTGTTGTGATTATAGAAGCAGCACAGGTCTGTGGCCAGCTGAGACCTGTTATTCAGGAGTTACTACTTGGCTTAGTTGAGTACTCAATTCTAATTGGTCTATCTGGCTATTTTAGAGGTTGTTAATACTCATTATTACACTCCACTTGAACAGTTACAGAAAACCTTGATCAGTGCTGCTGTAAAGTTGTTGTTGTAGTAGTTGTTGTTGTTGTTGTTGTTGTTGTTGTTGTTGTTGTTGTTGTCGCAATTCCAGCCGTTGATGCACCTTGGAACAGATTTTTTTTTCTTAACCGAAGAAATACGATCATTTTTGAGTCAATAAAATAATTTCAATTAATATTGGGAGTCGCGTCGTTAGTTTGTTTAGTATCTGGCCGTCTAAAAAGCGGGATAATGTGCAGCGAAGCGGTCATTAAGGGGAAAAGAACACCCGACTCTGCTTTGCGCCGGGCACATTATCCCTTACATAACACAACCGCTGCTCAGCAAAATAATTACCGTTGCAAGGAGGATCAAAGTAACACTAATGGTGCGTTCACACCTGAAGCGATGGGAATATTCGCATCGCTCTTATCGCTCGAGTTTGACCGCGGCTGTCAGTTGTGTGGTTAAATGCTGCTATTCCGACATACCTCTACTCGGACATTGACGTCTAATTGTCGGAGTAGCGGCACTTTACTTTTTTTTCAAACATTCCGCCACGGTGCGTTGGGTCTGCATCGCTCCACTTAAGTGGAAGCATTCGGAGCGGTAGTTGACACCGTCAGACACGCAGGGCGCCCCTCCTCCCCCATGGACGCTTCTGATAGCCCTCCCGAATCCACCGCCACTGCTCCTCCAAGTCTCTCCATCGTCATCCCATCAGCTCCGGTCTACAGCTCCGCAGAATTGGGAGCAGCCTCGATGGCTTGCATAGCTTTAACTTTCTTTGAGCGACTCCCTTGCAGATCGGATGCAGGGCGATCGGACAACAACGAAATTGAGTGCCAACCAGTCAGTGCATCCATTACAACAATAGGCTATATTATATTATGTTAAAAAAAAGTAGATGTTTTAAAAAAAAGCGAAAGAAAGACGATGCTGTAAGAATGTTCTTTATTCGAAGTCCAGGAGTAGATTTAAAAGAGAACGAAGTGAAGCTCCCCATATAAGTTTTAAAAAGAGTATTTAATAAAAGGATGCAGCAGTAGGTTTTCCAAAGTTGCACAGCTGTGGCTCAATATCTCGGAAAACGCTTCCACAGGCCACAGATGAGGGGAGCTCATTTCCGGTCATAAAGATAAACTATTTCAAAATAAGACGCGCAGATCCTGTTGGCCGCTTGTCGTCACATGGGATTCTCCGGACTCTTCTATTGGCTAATGTCGTCGGGGGCGGGTCCTCCTATGACGACACCGTCGCCTTGTTAGTGGACTCTTGAAGCTCTCACCTACGATATTCTATTATGCAATCCTTCTGAGGTTTATCAGTTCTCAAACACGCAATAGTATCATTGCAGCATCAATGAGTGAGAGGTAGAGGCGGTGTGTTTAGTATGCGACTCCACGAGTCCTTCTCCCTCTACTCATATATACAATACAATATTAGCTAAATGCTATCTGAGGCTAAAAGCAACATCCGGTTACAAAATAAAACGTTTCAAAGTAAAACGGTTTTCAGAATAAGACAGTGTTGTAGTTACACATAATATTGATTATTATTTCTTACAATTCCCCGATGCTCCTGGGTATACTGTCGGAATGGCGGTACTAAACTGTCGGAATTGTGGTACTAAAATTGTGTCGTAATAGGGGCATGTCGGAATAGGGGCATGTCGTTGTAGGGGGATGTCAGAATAGAAGTTGCACCCCGTTTTTGCGTTGACTTTACATGTAATCGCGACGCGCCCAAAAATCGCATCGCACCTGGTGTGTATGCACCGTAACAGGAACACGGTATGGGATCTGTTGTGTCTGGTATTGTTCAAAGGACGTGTTAGTGGAACAGAAACTGTTAACAGACTTGGACAGTTAAGAAAACCTCCATCAGTGCTGCCATTATTTATAAGTTAGGATGTTGGCGCAGCTCCAGGCGTTGGTACGTCGTCGAACAGACAATATTTTTATTAGTGGAAGCATTACACTCATTTTACAGCTGTTCAGTGTTCTTTTTTTCAGTATCCCTTACTTATTGTATGGCGATAAGTTTTGTGTAATTTGATATGGTTTTGATAAAATCACCTAAAGAGTAAGTCAATAGGTCATCATTTGGGAAAATTCAACTACAAATATTTTGATCATTTTTTAATAGTAAGAAAGATATATTTAATTTTCAACAGCCCCTTCCAAAAAAATGCTCATTGAGCCTGACCACAGTGAGCGAAGCAAAAATGGTGGTCTGAATTTGTGATGCTATCCTAAATCTGCATTCCTGACAATTTGAAAAAGCCCTTGGAAGCGCCACCATCATTTACTCTTAATTGCACCTAACAAATCACTGAACACATCACATATTGCTGGTCAACTTATATTCCTGAGGTTTGGATCACAGTTTTACTGTATCATTAGTCTTTTCCTCTCACGCTAAAGCCATGTGGAAAATAAAAATAACATCCTGCATGTTTATTTGCTGCCTGCTGCTTGCCTCTTCTCTTGTAGGAAAATGGGAACCGATATGCCAAAGTCAGCTGGAGGTATTCCCAAGCCCACAACGCCATCCTGGGGCCCTCTGGTGAGCTGCTGACTGAGGATGACCTCATCTATCTGGAGCAGCAGATTGCCAACGTCTCCTTGCAGAGGAACTGTGAAGGCTACGAGATGGAGCTCGCTCGTCTAGCTGAGGAGCTCCGGCACATTCTGCCCGCCCCCATAGTGAACATCACAGTCAACACACAGTTCAGGAACTTCTCGAGTCAAGTTCCTCTACCAGTGTGGTGTAGCCGCATCTCGGGCATCGTGAAAAGCATGTCTCTGCTCATGACCAACCTGACCGACCAGCCCTACTGTAAGATGCCCAACACCGAGCTCATATCAGTCTTCTCTCAGACGCCAGACAGACAGAACTCCACCAGGGGCCGCAGGGAGAGGATAGAGGATGAGATCCATCAGTTTGGTGTGTCTGTGAGGACTCTGAAGTATAATTTTGAGACAGAGAACTCACCTTCGGGTGAGCCAGAGGAGGCTGTTGTGTTGTGTTCTCCCACACAACCTGAGGCCACTGAGTCAGACACAAATCCTAAAGTCCTGCGTCCAGCCCCAGAGACAGACCAGAACAGCGACTCCGGCATTGACTATGATGCGAATGTTTCAGATGTTCTAGAGACCACCAGCCTCAGAAAGGAGCGTATAGTGGTGCTGTTCTTAGGCCACTGGAAGAAGTCGGCCTACACCGTGACACTGAAGAGTAAGGACGCAGCAGAGAGGAAGATGAGCGTTGGAAACCCGGGGACAGGCAACACACCAGGGCTGGGTCGCAGGACGAGCGTGGAGAGCGCCCAGTCCAACATGATGAACAGCTCTCTGGGACACTTCTTCAAGCAGAGGAGCGCTGTCAACAAGATGCTGGGGAACTGGAGGAGCATGATCTCCAGTGTCCCGTCCAGACAAATACGCAGGTATTTAGTTTAGGATCGTCCCATACTGCTACAGTATTCCTCTCACTGGGTGGTATAATATGTTTGCTTAATATTGAACCTCTTGGCGATTGATGCTCAACCTTGTCTCTTCAACTATGTTCACATACGAGTATACTTAACTCAAATACTTTTCGAGATAAATGTATTTTCTCCCAGAATAAGGTCACAGTTTAAATTTGGTGAAAGCAAACGATTAGATGGCTATGTGTGGAGGGAAGTGATTCACTCATAGTGACGTACCCTCAGAGAATTGACTGTTGCTGTTTCCCAGCTCTATGGTTGGTTGGAGGTTTTAGAGCCAGCAAATTGACTCTTTTCTTCTCACAGCTCTCATCAGCTCAGACAGTAACTTTTGTACATACAAGCTGTAATTCCCCATCTATATGCCACATGTTAAGCAAAAAAAACACCTTCAAATATAATTTATATTGTTGCATAATGTCTCTTAAATGTGTTAATAGGACTTTATTTGCTTACTTGTTTGCCATATCAACTTTGCAATCTTTTTAGTTCCATGAGTTACACTGCCCCCCAGTGGCATAAAAGTCACTGAATTCAGCTCTAAAATGAAAGCCTAAGGATTTGTTAGTTTGATTGAAAAGAAAGATATGGTTTAATCAAGATATTAAGATATCCTGAACAGTATAAAGGTTTTAAAAATGGTTAAAAAATAAGAAGTTGATGAATGAATAAGTAGACTGAAAGTCTAAATTTGGCTTATCATTGAAGATATTCAACAAAATATTTGGCGGTTCAGCGTATAATCTTTACTTTCAGCTGAGTAGTAACACAAACCGAATAACCATTGAGCGTTATCCTCAGGCTCCACAGGCAGCAGGCTCTCTACTCCCCCGAGCAGTTCCTCCCTCGTCTGGACGGTGTGCTGGTGGAGTACGACAACCTGACTCTGGACCTCTTCATGCTGGGATACTTCCACATCCTGGAGTTGGAGCTTCCTGTGGACGAACGCAAAATGAGACACCTGCTGTGTTTCGAGGTGTTCGACCACGTGGGGAGCTTTCCCTGGGAGCTGGTCCGGGACTTCCATAAGGCCGTCATCCAGGACATTGAGGCTGGGAACCGCGAGTGGAAGGACGGCTTTGAGGACATGAAAGTGAAGTTTTTTGGAAACACTGTAAGTCAGCCTGAAAGCGCTGTAGAAGTGGTGAAACACATCCTCCCAGAGGTTAGACAGGTCCCTAAGGTCATTGTGCAGACACCTACGCCTGACGAGGGGATGCTGCAGAGCGGAACTGACATTTCCAGTTTTAGCAATGAAGAAATCTGTAAATACATCGACCGCAGTTTTGCTTTTTGGAAAGAGAAAGAGGCAGAGATTTTTGATTTTGAGTAGTGTCATCTTTTTGATATTTTTCTATTGTTTGTAGTTGCGTAACATTAGGGCTGGGTATCAAATGTAAAACATACTGCTTGAATTCAATTTTGGTTGCTGTTGCAAAAGTCAACGATCAAGTCTAGAAAGTTATCATGGAGTACTTAGCCAGGATTTTGCCATGTTTATTCAGATCTGACCTGATTTTACTTATAATTTTGTAGATTTTATACTGTGTTTTATTGTGTTAAAACCATTCAACTCCAACATTGATGCATTTTAGAGGTTTGGACTTTGGTTGTTGAATTTATAAAACCTTTGTTTGTTTATAAATTGGAAAAAATGGCATCTGGTAGATATTTTGGAACTGCTATCAAATTGGTGATTAATTTCAAACCATACCCAGCCCTATTATGAAAGCCAGAGTAGAGTGTGTTTTCCTGAGAGTCAGCATGAAACTTTGATCTGGCAGAGACGGCCCAGTTCATTATTACAAAATCACCCTTACATTGACCTTGATTATTCATTATTAACTTGCTGTAAAGACTTATTTCACTAATATTATGTCTTCTTTTCATTTCTTACCTTTTTGACATGGATGGATTACTGAATGGGCCTACTGGGCAAAAAGAATCAGGGATCCCCTTGACCCTCACTTGCAAAATGTCCCTCAAAGAGACAAATACTAAGCAGGAAGACTCAAAAATACCAAATAATAAATGTAAAACCACTTCAAAGATAGACCAAACAGCAGCGAAGAGACATAAAGAGAGTTACACCAATGGGTAATGACTACAAAGAGTCACAAAACAGCAACACAAATAGGCTTTAGGACTCTAAAATCTAATGTCTGTGCCGAGAGGCCCAATGACTCATAACCCACCCATGGATTTTCTGGTATAAAACTTCTTTGGCTCATGCCGATAATTGTTTTGCAGTTATTTTAACAATAAAACTGTGAAAAAAATTAAAAATCTGCTGATTGTGGAAGACCTTCAAGCCGCCTGCCTCCTCTGTGTGTATAAGCATGTCCCCCTGCACTAAATCAAACCAGGACCAAGCTGACCTGGAACACTGAGTCACAGTAAGCTGTTTACCATGTCTGTCAGTCAATAGAGGGCTCAAATAGTTACATATGAACATGTACATTCAGATACTCAATGTCTTTCAATATAACATCGCAAACTTTGCATTGCAATTAAGATTTCTACAAAAACGAGGACCAGTCCAAATGAGGAGGGGACACTTGTATCCCCCCTCAAAATGTTATTTATTGGCCCATTCTGACAGGCTGTGTCCCATTATGTGTGCTGTCTGCGGCTTAGAGGACCAGGCTTACCCATGCTACCACCAAAAACCACACAGTGACTACTGACATTCGAAATGGAAGTAATCACCATTTTGAATGTGGTGTTATGAATTAGTTGTTGTATGATATATGAAGTAGCTACGTCATGTGTCCTCTCTGCTGAGGAGAATAGTATGTGCCTGTAACAGCAGCTGCGGCCCCCATGGTTGTTGTTTGGAATCTGCCTTTAGCACAGCCTCACTCTCTGTCCTAAAAATAACCGGTAGAAAGGCAGCCCGTCCCAATGACTTGGCCAATGTTTTTCGCCATGCTGCCCACTCCATGTTGATCCAACGAGCCGCTCAGCTACAAAAAGCTTTTATTTACTGGAAAAGGATGAGCCATTATTTCCATTCTCGACTCCTATGGTGAGTTTGTTGTTATTTCAATTTCACAGGAAATGTAATTTATTGTTGGCTTGAGATGTGATTAGAGTCATAGTTACAGTATTTCATACTAATCATGGGCCAAAGGTACTTTGTAGTCCTAACAACACAGCGCCTCTACACCAAACTAAACAATGGGCCTTTTACTTAGTTTTTCCTCAAATCAGAAAGGTCAAAGAGAAACCGTTTTTAATTACAAACTTAAGACGTTTCAACAACTTATCATCAACTTTTTTTCTTCTGTTTTTATTTGTCCCTTTGTTTAATGGTCAATAGAAAAAAAAATTAAGAAAACATATTTTGATCATACACCACTTTTAAAACTAATAACATTGTTGTAGTTGCAGTTTATCTGTGTGAAGCAGTTACTCAATCCTTTTGACAGGCATGCATCATTTTAAAATGTTTGGGAGAAAAGATTTTGTAGGTCAGGGCGATGTTGCTGAACATTTGTTATTTATGTATTTTTCCTACACTTGCAGGTAGGCTCAGTCTTATATCGTCCCTGCTTTAAGCTGATTTGAGCCACACTTTAAACTGCAGTTGACCATGGTGCGCAATGTGGACGACCTGGACTTCTGCCTGCCCTCCCATCCACAGAGCATTCTGGAGGGCTTGCGCTCCCTCTGCTCTGACCCCAAACTGGTGGATGTAACACTGAGTGCAGGAGGTCGGGACTTCCCCTGTCACCGCGGCGTGTTGGCGCTCTGCAGCACGTACTTCCACAGCATGTTCTCAGGGGACTTTGTTGAGAGCATAGCTGCGCGTGTGGAGCTTCAAGATGTCGATCCTGATATACTCAGCTGCTTGCTGGACTTTGCATACACTGGCAAACTGACCATCAACCAGAGCAACGTGGAGGGGCTGATTTGCAACTCCAGCCAGCTGCAGTTCCAAACGGTGAGAAGCGTGTGCAGCCGGTACCTTCAGCACCAGATTGATGCCACCAACTGTCTGGGAATCCTGGAGTTTGTAGAGATCCATGGCTGCCCCGAGGTGATGGCCAAAGCATGGGCCTTCCTCTTGGAGAACTTTGAAGCTGTGCAGCAATGTGAAGAGTTTCTCTTGTTGGGGAAGGACAGGTTGGTTGCCTGCCTGTCTGACGAAGGACTACAAATCCGGACAGAGTGCACCCGTGTGGAAGCCATTCTGAAATGGGCCCGGCACAACAAGGAGTCCCGGCTCTGCCACTTACCTGAACTGCTCACTCTGTCCCGTCTCCCGCTGCTCGGCCTGGACTACCTGACTGACACCCTTCTGAAGGACAGTCTGGTGCAGGGCTCTCCCTGCTGCAGAGAGGCTGTGGAAAAAGTCCAAAGAGAGGTTGGTGAGCTCACACTTCCTCCCTTTTTTCTGGTCATTATGAGTAGATTTCCCAATAACAAGTTTGGTTTTCACTTTTTATAGAAAATGGATTTGGCTCCAGAAAACACAGACAGACCCAGTTCTCAGAGTCCACAACCAAATCTGCAAGAAGTGCTGTTGGTGATGGGAGGTCGTTCTCTGGAAGACTCGGATGATGAGGAGGACTCAGATGATGAGGACAGAGACCCGAGACTGCAAAGACTACTGCCCAGGAATTTTGCTTTCTACAACACAAAGACAAGTACTTACATTTTTGTTTTTGCACTTGTGAAAATGCTGAGTTTGTTTAAGTTCAAATTACATTTCACAACTATATTTGTGTTGTGAAATGTCTTTTGGATTCCTTGAAACAGTTTGGCAGATGTGTCATAGGTTGTTAAATGTAGTGTTGACAGAAAAACAGCTCTGCAGGAATGTGGTCTGAATGTGACAAAATTGGATCTTCTTCTCAGTTCATCAAACAAGCGTTTTTATTGTGCATAGCTGGAACAACACATCCATGTACATGTTTTTGATATGTGATTTTATGAAAAAGATTGTTGCATTACTGGTGTTATGTTGAATACTTGCAACCATGTTAATGACTGTGCCAGAGAAGATGATTTTGTACCTGTTTTGTTCTTTACTTTAAGGACATCTCTATGTGTATTAACCTTATTTCCATGTTACACATTTTCATTTGCATACTGTATTTGTGAAACTTTTACCTTACTTGAAGGATGCTCATAAATGAATTCCCTTTTCTTTTTCTCTGCAGAACAGTGGCATGAGCTCCCTCATTTTCCAAATCCTAACAAGTGGGGTTACGCCATGGTCTCCTTAAACAATGATGTGTATGTCACAGGTAGGCACATGCAACATATAATCTTAAGAAGGAAAAGGAGAAGTAATGATTCTAATTTTTTGCAGAACTCACTTCTCTGTCGATGAACGTAAAACAGACATCTGACAAAGTGCTCTTGCCCATTTAACAGGGGGCTCGCGTGGTTCAAATACCAACACCTGGTCCACCACAGAGACCTGGAAGTACATCACAAAAGAAGGGAGGTGGGTTACTGTTGCTCCCATGCTCCGGCCTCGGACTAACCACACTTCTGCAACACTCAACGGGGAGATTTACGTCATTGGAGGTAGGAAAATAAATCAGATCGGCATGTGGTGCCTTAAACCTGCAGTGCAATGGAAAACATTGATTAACTCAAGTATCACATCTGCCTTTAATGGCTTAGCTGTGCGGTAACAGTTTGTATGCATTTTTACTTTTAAATATGGACTGGTTCTAGAAGACAGCAGAATTTTAGATTTGTGCATGATTTACCTTCTTTAATCATTCTACTTTCTTTCCCCTACTTCAGGTACAACTTCAAATAGGGTTGAGGTTGAGCATTACGACCCCTACAATGACACCTGGGCGTTGACCTGCCCCGCCCTGAAATATGTGACTAACTTCACTGCCACAGCGTGTCATGGGAAGCTCTACGTGATTGGCTCCTGTGCTGTGAAATATAATGCTTTGGCCATGCAGTGTTACAACCCTGTTATAGGTAAGGATGATCGATATGGTTTTCACCAACGTCTTTATTTGCAAGATATTTGCAACAATAAATAACAACAATTTAAAAATGTATTTGCAATATTTCAGTCATTTAAGCAATCCTGCTGGTGCAACTCCATTTCCAATGGTTTTAGACAGCATTTTAACTTGTTTATGATAGTGTTTTAACTAAATATTTATGCTTCATAATACATTTCTATCAGTGAAATACATTGATAAAATGTTGTACAAATGTGTTAGTATTTCTTTCAAATTAAGTGTCTCTTTCCCCATCTCTTTTAAATATTTAGTTAAATAATTATAGATCATATGATCATCATCGTTATAATAGATTTTACGGCTACAGGCCAATCGGGAATCCCGTTAGAAATAAACTACACGTTTATGAATTTTTAAGTGTAAATAAAATTGCCAAAAGTAACTTAAATGTCAACACCGCTGAGTGGATGAGGTTTCTCTGCAGTGTTATTTTGCCATGTGAAAGTGCTGTTGAAGACATGTAAAAGATAAAAAAAGATTATGAGGTGAGTATTTATTGGCATATTATATGTCATGTAACAACACCTCAACTTGTTAATTATAGGTCCCCTATTATGCTACTTTTCAGGTCCATATATGTATTTTGTTTCTCCACTATGACATGTTTACATGCTTCAATGTTCCTCACTGTCTGTGCATAAATTACCACTTTTCACTCAGTCTGAAAACGCTCTGAAGAGCCCATGCTCTGGTCTGATTTGTTAGCTGGCGACTCTGTTGTGATTGGTCAACCGCTTATAAGTGGATATGCCACATGTATAGGTTGTTAAATGTTAACATGCCCTGAGATGCTGTTTCTTACAAGTTGCTGCGTCTGGGCCCAAGAGGTTAACGTGTTGTGAATCAGAATCAATCAGAATCATAAATACTTTATTTATCCCAAACTGGGAGATTTTGAAAAACCATCGCCGTATTTCTGCACAATTTAGGTAAAGTTAGTGTGCATACACCCTAAAAGCTTGGTAGCGCAGTGTTGATAGCGTTAGCTTGCAACTTTGCAGAGGCAAGCATTGTGCTTGTGGCTCAAATTCCACAACAGCTCCACAATTCAGTGAAATGTCGAGAACACAACCATACGATGAGTTTTAGCTCCGGGGGAATAGTAGTAAAAAATAAATGCAAGCCACTTCTTCTTCACATCTTCTTCCTTCCGTATGGCAAACAAAGAAAGTTTTGGTTCACAGTGAAAGTGGCAGCTTCTCCTCGCCATGGTTCCTGCTCGGGTCGACTTTACGGAGCGGCTCGCACTGCTATTGGTGTGATATGGAACTGAACCAGGAATCCAATCGAGGCGTTTCAGGCAGGGGGAAGGGATATGGGAGAGAGTCTCTCTCTGGTCTGAACTTTGGGATTTTAGCTTTTGCAGACCTACTACATGCACACAAACATAAATAACACACTACAGGAAAGGGAAAACCCCAAAAAGCATAATATGGCCTGTTTGACCAAATTGTTAAGCTTGTGTAAACCACCAAACCTATTTTAGACATCTTGACAAAATCAATTAAATGAACACATTGATTTCCCTATGCCGTTACATAATTGTAATTACTTATTGTGTGTACTCATTTTAAAGCAATTGACTGAAGTTGTTTTTTGTTTTGTTTTCAGATAGCTGGACCACAATATGTTCGCCCTTCATCCCTAAGTATTTGTCCTCTCCTCGTTCTGTCTGTATGGATGGAACTATATATCTGGTTGCTGACAACACTAAGAAGGTCTACTCTTATGATCCAGAGGCGAACATGTGGCAGAAGGTGGGCTCCAATATCACAGCTGACTTCAGTCAAAAAGTAATAGAATTCATGATTCACTGCTTTTTGAACAGGATAAAAGAAAAATCATTTGTTTTTATTCTCCTGTGATTTTAGATCCAGCTTCTCCACATGCTCCATGAAAATGGCGGTCTGGTGACACTGGATGGGAGGCTGGTTATCACTGGAGGCCATTGGAAAGGGATGGAGGGGGACTATGGGGTGGAAGTGGAGGTTTACAACCGAACAACCGACACCTGGGAGGTGGAGAGCTACCTGCCGAGGCTTTGGTTCTACAGTGGAGTCTGCACCATCTTCCTTGATCCTTCTCTGTGGACTGAGCTTTTCAGCATAGACTCAACATAATGGCCTCCTCTCCTGATGGCTTAAAACCCAGGTTGAGGAGTTCACAGAGACACAGACCTGTTCCAATCTTATCTATGTTACACTGCAAATGGAATGTTTATGCCAGGATGTCATTGTGCCTTAGAATAGGTGCTACATGATCCTCAAGTATTCTGGGTTGTTTTTATTGCCTTGCTTGGCTGCTTAGCAGTTGTTTATTTATACTTTGTATCATGTGTTTGAGTTGGTAAATGGTGTCCTTCAATCACTAAATCTTTACAGAGTGAGTATTACAATTACTTGTTGTATCATGAATTTGCAAGAAATTATAAATAAAATGTGTTGCTGTAAACTGACCCTCAACCAGCTGTAAATCCTCCTGGTAAAACACTGTTTACTTTGCATAAGGTGCCTTTCTGATCATTAACCCAACAGAATCCAGCAGCTTGGCTCGTGGCGTCTGTGCTGCCATGGAAACATCCACGCTAGCATTCTATTTCTATGGCAACGGCCCGTAAGCAGCTGGTCACCATGGCAACATCGACAGGGCTCAGCAGTCTCTCCTAAAGTATATTTGCTACAAACAAGTTTTGTCAGTGATTTCTTTACAACTCTCTAACTTAACGTTTAAGTTATTTCTGTATTTCTTACTACTTTATTTAAACGACATGCTAGGTTTGTGCTTTTTGTTATTTCCTCACCGTTTGACTTCTCTCTATCTAGCCTCAGTTAAAGCAACGTTACAGCAAGGTTTCTGTGTCGTCAAATGAAGCCATTTACTTTAGCCTGCTAGCTAACCTTCTTTAATTGAGGCTGTGGCAGTTAGCAATGACTTCTGAACGGGAGCAGGGTGCACACTCTGGACTGGAGGCTGTGATTCAGGTTGGTAACATTTCTGTTAGATACAGTAGTTTCGCGCCTTTGTTTGAACCATAGGTTTTAGCAGGCGTTATGTCGACGTAGGTAAAGCAAACGTTTTGAAGTGTATTAGCTGCCTTCAATGTATGCTAGCTGCTTATATTGTTACTTTTAGCTCCCTGTCATCGTGGTTATTATAAACATACTACAGGTAAAGTCTGCATCATTATCCAGAGTCAGGTCAAAGTTTCTTCTGTGAAAAAGGCCTTTGAAAACAGTCTAGAAATTACAATGTAAAGAGAGGTAAAGAAATGCATTAGCACCTCCTGTCCACTGTTACACTTTTCCTTGTTTTAGCAGTCAATTTAAGCAAATGGCTGAATTTCGTGTATGCTAAGCTGCTAATGGTAATGCTGGCTCTTTGTCACAGTGCCATGGTTGTTATAATTAAACCTTCAACAGGTACGGTATACCAAGTCGAAAAGTCTGTCTAAAAAGGCAGATTCGAAACAAGTTTGGATTAAAAAGATAGCAAAAAAACAGTCTAATAATGTGAAGCATTATCAGCTCTTGTCTGCTGTTACCGTCTTCCATGTTTTATCAGACTATTTCCACAAATGTTAGGCTAATAAATGCAATTAAAGATGGCCGAATTGCTATGCAAGCTAGTATTCTCATATAGTGTTTGCAGGCCTATCACAATGTCATTGTTGTTATTAGTAACAACTACTGCAGTTGAAGTATGTCAATTCAAAATGTATACTCTGAAAAAAGTAAAACAGGTGAAATAAAAAGGGTATTTCACATAGCAGCAGCAGCTAATTAATGGAATTGCATTAAGTTAAGTTTCAGGGTCAAATTTGTACTTTGTTGCTGGCTCACTGTCACACTAGTGGTTTAGCCTATAGTAGAGCAGAGTCACTGTTATGAACGTCTGCTATGACAAGTCAAAAATATCTACTGTAAAAATACTCAGCATTTTTACTTTTGTAAAACAGGAATAAAAATGTGTAGAAATATTGTGAAAAAAGTTAGAGTTTTATATTCCCAGCAGTTTGTTTCATATATAATAAAATGCATGATTAGGTTTTTTTTAATGACATTTTGCATTATTAATCTGAATTTGCAAAGTAAAGAAACTAAAGATTTTAAATTGGAGTGGAAGCATAATTTTGCAGAAAATACTTCAGTTGTGTGATTTGTTGGTGACGGTTTGTAGAAGTTGGAAGAGTCTCTGCTACACTCTGATGGATGTTCAGGACAGAGGGGTCTGACACTTGGAACTCATGGACAGGAGTCCGGTGTCACTGCTACGCCTGTCTCCACCTACATCCGCCAGATCATTACCCGCAACCTGGCAGAGCAGCCAGCCGGTAAGGAAGAGAGCTTGAATTCAAATTGAACACATTAACTACAAACGATGAATCTTCCCTTACTAGAACTTGTTTATGATCATACACCATTTTTACATAATTTTAGTGTAATTGCCAACATGTTGAGTACCCAAGAGTTTTATGTTAGGAATGTATAGTAGGGGTCCCCAGCACCAGGCCCGGCCCTGACCAATGTGCTCAAGATTTTAGCTTGCGCCCCAATCAGGCGCCATCACTACTATTGTCAACACAAGCTATAATGGTTAGTAATGCAAATTAACACAACATATACTAATTGTTCAAATTGCCCAACATATGAAAGTTAGCATCCGGCACTTTCTATGTGCTACAGTCACAACTGTACATTTGTAACGTAAAACTTTGAGGTACTCAACATTTCCGGGATCACCATAGGACCCTATGAGCTGTCAAACAGATTATGAAGTCAGATTGACACTTCTTTATGCATGATCTGTTTCCTGGTCCCAGGTGAGAGCGGTGAGGTCAGCGCGCTGGAGGACAGCAGGGCCCTGAGGGAGCAGCTCTCCCTGAGCCAGATGGAGCGTGACCAGCCACGAGTCAAACAGGCCAGTCTCACAGACAGGGTATGAGTGACAAAGGGCAGCCATGCATTTTCAGGTCATGGTCAAGCTGTGTAACGCTATTTAAAGTTTTAGCATGTGTTGCACCCATGCTATTCTACAAGAATGTTGGTTCTGTAATCAAAAAGGAAAACAAATAGGATGTTGTAAAATGATGCACAGGGGATATCACCTAGGTTAGTACATTTCAAATATATTGTTATTCTACTTATTTTGATTTGTACATTAATATACAACTAAATATATTATTGTTCTAATTATTATCTGCTTATAATTTTCTTGATTAAACAATACATTATTGATTTTATAGAATGTCCAAAAATTGTGAAACATGTCCATTCAAGTCCGTAACCTAAAGATATTCACTTTTTTATTGATATAAAACAGAGAAAAGCCGGAAATCTCCATATTTTGAGAGGCTGAAAGCTGCACTTTTTGTTGTTTTTGGAAACGATTAATCAATTGTCATCGAAGATTATTTTTATGTTTATCGACAAATGGATAAGTTGGCTAATTGTTGCAGCTTTATTGTTAAACAGTGTAATTATGATGATGACTTCCACTCTAACAAGTAGTATCTGTAAACACTTTTACTAAGTGTTGAAAAGTTTCCGGGCCAGCTGTGTCTCCTTTCCCAGACTGTATTGGCACACATTGTTAATAATGTTGTTTGTCAATGCAGGTCTTACACAAGTTACAGTATGTTATACTGTTGATGGTAGATTTGTGGAGTTTTGTTTTGAGATGAGGTCAAAAAGGTCCACCACACTAGAGCATTGACTGTGAAAGGCCACATGCTTTGAAATTAAATATGGTTACAGTAAACATCAGTGTACCACCACTCTTTCCAGCAGGGAAAGCCTTTTGAGGCTGAACAAACAAACAGTGTGGGAAAGTTGAAACAGCTTTGCATGTACTTTGGTGTAAACTGAGAACATACATGTACAGACTCACGATTTAATTAATGAAACTTGGCAAGAGCCTGTGTATTATGTCATACATTTTTCTTTAATTAACGGCTCTAGAATTACAGTAACATATTACAACAAGGACTTTAATGTTTGTCTGTGTGTGTGTGTGTGTGTGTGTGTGTGTGTGTGTGTGTGTGTGTGTGTGTGTGTGTGTGTGTGTGTGTGTGTGTGTGTGTGTGTGAGTATGGATGCATGTATGTGTTTATAAGTGCAAATAAGAGGGGGGAGGGTTGCTCATGAAGGTTTTCCTTGTGGTATGTTCAGGTAGACTCGGACCCCCTGTGCTTACAGGGACCGGCGTCTCCCTTCATAGCCCCCCCATGGCTGCCCCTCCGTGTAGCGCTGCTGTTTTGGGGAAAATTGTGAAGGTCACTGGCCTCCCCCCTTGAGACTGTGGAAGAAAAAGCTCATTTTTCATGGTGCACAAAGCAGCCATTTGTGATAACACTGCGCTCATTCTGCTGCTTACATCTAATGAACTCACACTGCTTGCCTTACACTTGAAACTTATTTTAAAACCAAGGCTATAAATATAATTAAATTAGCCTGGCAGGTATATATATATATATATATATATAGCGTGTTTATTTTGTTGATATTTTTAGATGTGTGAAAAAGGCACTAAACAGAAAAAACACAAGTAAGTGTTGCCGATATTAGATGCTCACACTTCTGAGAAGTTATATGAAGAGTGATGAAGTGCATGGTAAGCACAAGGAAGACCTACATTATAACTGTAAACGCCACTGAATGTTTCTGGTAGTGTCTCACAAGTCAACAGGTTCATCAAAAGACTCCTGTTTTGACTTGCCTCTATTTTGCCCTGCAGAGCAGGATGATTGTATGACAGGTTTGTTGTGATGTGATGTTAATGCAGTCTGCTAATCAATGCCCTGGAGACAAATATGCTGCCTTGCC